>NW_021285933.1:14333-17431 GCF_002162155.2 Triticum dicoccoides
AAAACAACAAATGATGTCAGAACATGTTGGAAATTGATGACGTCGCTTTGAATGCTACATATTGAACACAAAAGAAGTCCGGAGATCAAATAAGTTTAAAAACATTGAAGTGCCCGTGTAACAGATGAGTTCTCGTCCGAAACCCTGATACTCCGGAAGAGTTTCTCCAGTTTGTACACGAAGTGGGTCCAGTTTTTGCCGTGACCCTCTCTACTCTTTCGCACATGCTATGCGGGTGAAATGATGATACCATGCCAAGTTTCAACATTTTTATAAGTCCTTTTGTACTGATTTTCAATTTCACGGTCATTTAGCTCTCTAAACAATTAGGTAAATGACCGAAAAACAACAAATGATGTCAGAACATTTTGGAAATTGATGACGTCGCATTGAATGCTGCATACTGAACACAAAAGAAGTCCGGAGTTCAAATAAGTTTAAAAAACATTGAAGTGCCCGTGTAACAGATGAGTTCTCGTCCGAAATCTTGATACTCCGAAAGAGTTTGTCCAGTTTGTACACGAAGTGCGTCCAGTTTTTGCCGTGACCCTCTCTACTCTTCCGCACATGCTATGCGGGTGAAATGATGATACCATGCCAAGTTTCAACATTTTCAGAAGTCATTTTGTAGTGATTTTCAATTTCACGGTCATTTAGCTCTCTAAACAATTAGGTAAATGACCGAAAAACAACAAATGATGTCAGAACATGTTGGAAATTGATGACGTCGCTTTGAATGCTACATATTGAACACAAAAGAAGTCCGGAGATCAAATAAGTTTAAAAAACATTGAAGTGCCCGTGTAACAGATGAGTTCTCGTCCGAAACCCAGATACTCCGAAAGAGTTTCTCCAGTTTGTACACGAAGTGGGTCCAGTTTTTGCCGTGACCCTCTCTACTCTTTTGCACATGCTATGCGGGTGAAATGATGATACCATGCCAAGTTTCAACATTTTCAGAAGTCATTTTGCAGTGATTTTCAATTTCACGGTCATTTAGCTCTCTAAACAATTAGGTAAATGACCGAAAAACAACAAATGATTCAGAACATGTTGGAAATTGATGACGTCGCTTTGAATGCTACATATTGAACACAAAAGAAGTCCGGAGATCAAATAAGTTTAAAAAACATTGAAGTGCCCGTGTAACAGATGAGTTCTCGTCCCAAACCCTGATACTCTGAAAGAGTTTCTCCAGTTTGTACACGAAGTGGGTCCAGTTTTTGCCGTGACCCTCTCTACTCTTTTGCACATGCTATGCGGGTGAAATGATGATACCATGCCAAGTTTCAACATTTTCAGAAGTCATTTTGTAGTGATTTTCAATTTCACGGTCATTTAGCTCTCTAAACAATTAGGTAAATGACCGAAAAACAACAAATGATGTCAGAACATGTTGGAAATTGATGACGTCGCTTTGAATGCTGCATACTGAACACAAAAGAAATCTGGAGTTCAAATAAGTTTAAAAAACATTGAAGTGCCCGTGTAACAGATGAGTTCTCGTCCGAAATCCTGATACTCCAAAAGAGTTTCTCCAGTTTGTACACGAAGTGCGTCCAGTTTTTGCCGTGACCCTCTCTACTCTTTCGCACATGCTATGCAGGTGAAATGATGATACCATGCCAAGTTTCAACATTTTCAGAAGTCATTTTGTAGTGATTTTCAATTTCACGGTCATTTAGCTCTCTAAACAATTAGGTAAATGACCGAAAAACAACAAATGATGTCAGAACATCTTGGAAATTGATGACGTCGCTTTGAATGCTACATATTGAACACAAAAGAAGTTCGGAGATCAAATAAGTTTAAAAACATTGAAGTGCCCGTGTAACAGATGAGTTCTCGTCCGAAACCCTGATACTCCGAAAGAGTTTCTCCAGTTTGTACACGAAGTGGGTCCAGTTTTTGCCGTCACCCTCTCTACTCTTTCGCACATGCTATGCGGGTGAAATGAAGATACCATGCCAAGTTTCAACATTTTCATAAGTCCTTTTGTACTGATTTTCAATTTCACGGTCATTTAGCTCTCTAAACAATTAGGTAAATGACCAAAAAACAACAAATGATGTCAGAACATGTTGGAAATTGATGACGTCGCATTGAATGCTGCATACTGAACACAAAAGAAGTCCGGAGTTCAAATAAGTTTAAAAAACATTGAAGTGCCCGTGTAACAGATGAGTTCTCGTCCGAAATCTTGATACTCCGAAAGAGTTTGTCCAGTTTGTACACGAAGTGCGTCCAGTTTTTGCCGTGACCCTCTCTACTCTTCCGCACATGCTATGCGGGTGAAATGATGATACCATGCCAAGTTTCAACATTTTCAGAAGTCATTTTGTAGTGATTTTCAATTTCACGGTCATTTAGCTCTCTAAACAATTAGGTAAATGACCGAAAAACAACAAATGATGTCAGAACATGTTGGAAATTGATGACGTCGCTTTGAATGCTACATATTGAACACAAAATAAGTCCTGAGATCAAATAAGTTTAAAAAACATTGAAGTGCCCGTGTAACAGATGAGTTCTCGTCCGAAACCCAGATACTCCGAAAGAGTTTCTCCAGTTTGTACACGAAGTGGGTCCAGTTTTTGCCGTGACCCTCTCTACTCTTTTGCACATGCTATGCGGGTGAAATGATGATGCCATGCCAAGTTTCAACATTTTCAGAAGTCATTTTGTAGTGATTTTCAATTTCACGGTCATTTAGCTCTCTAAACAATTAGGTAAATGACCGAAAAACAACAAATGATGTCAGAACATGTTGGAAATTGATGACGTCGCTTTGAATGCTGCATACTGAACACAAAAGAAGTCCGGAGTTCAAATAAGTTTAAAAAACATTGAAGTGCCCGTGTAACAGATGAGTTCTCGTCTGAAACCCTGATACTCCGAAAGAGTTTCTCCAGTTTGTACACGAAGTGCGTCCAGTTTTTGCCGTGACCCTCTCTACTCTTTTGCACATGCTATGCGGGTGAAATGATGATACCATGCCAAGTTTCAACATTTTCAGAAGTCATTTTGTAGTGATTTTCAATTTCACGGTCATTTAGCTCTCTAAACAATTAGGTAAATGACCGAAAAACAACAAATGA
>NW_021285933.1:17441-18235 GCF_002162155.2 Triticum dicoccoides
AACAACAAATGATGTCAGAACATGTTGGAAATTGATGACGTCGCTTTGAATGCTACATATTGAACACAAAAGAAGTCCGGAGATCAAATAAGTTTAAAAAACATTGAAGTGCCCGTGTAACAAATGAGTTCTCGTCCCAAACCTTGATACTCTGAAAGAGTTTCTCCAGTTTGTACACGAAGTGGGTCCAGTTTTTGCCGTGACCCTCTCTACTCTTTTGCACATGCTATGCGGGTGAAATGATGATACCATGCCAAGTTTCAACATTTTCAGAAGTCATTTTGTAGTGATTTTCAATTTCACGGTCATTTAGCTCTCTAAACAATTAGGTAAATGACCGAAAAACAACAAATGATGTCAGAACATGTTGGAAATTGATTACGTCGCTTTGAATGCTGCATACTGAACACAAAAGAAATCCGGAGTTCAAATAAGTTTAAAAAACATTGAAGTGCCCGTGTAACAGATGAGTTCTCGTCCGAAATCCTGATACTCCGAAAGAGTTTGTCCAGTTTGTACACGAAGTGCGTCCAGTTTTTGCCGTGACCCTATCTACTCTTTCGCACATGCTATGCAGGTGAAATGATGATACCATGCCAAGTTTCAACATTTTCAGAAGTCATTTTGTAGTGATTTTCAATTTCACGGTCATTTAGCTCTCTAAACAATTAGGTAAATGACCGAAAAACAACAAATGATGTCAGAACATGTTGGAAATTGATGACGTCGCTTTGAATGCTACATACTGAACACAAAAGAAGTCCGGAGATCAAATAAGTTTAAAAAACATTGAA
>NW_021285933.1:20625-22436 GCF_002162155.2 Triticum dicoccoides
AAATGATGTCAGAACATGTTGGAAATAGATGACGTCGCTTTGAATGCTGCATACTGAACACAAAAGAAGTCCGGAGTTCAAATAGGTTTAAAAAACATTGAAGTGCCCGCGTAACAGATGAGTTCTCGTCCGAAATCCTGATACTCCGAAAGAGTTTGTCCAGTTTGTACACGAAGTGCGTCCAGTTTTTGCCGTGACCCTCTCTACTCTTTCGCACATGCTATGCGGGTGAAATGATGATACCATGCCAAGTTTCAACATTTTCAGAAGTCATTTTGTAGTGATTCTCAATTTCACGGTCATTTAGCTCTCTAAACAATTAGGTAAATGACCCAAAACAACAAATGATGTCAGAACATGTTGGAAATTGATGACGTCGCTTTGAATGCTGCATACTGAACACAAAAGAAGTCCGGAGTTCAAAGAAGTTTAAATAACATTGAAGTGCCCGTGTAACAGATGAGTTCTCGTCCGAAACCCTGATACTCCGAAAGAGTTTCTCCAGTTTGTACACGAAGTGCGTCTAGTTTTTGCCGTGACCCTCTCTACTCTTTTGCACATGCTATGCGGGTGAAATGATGATACCATGCCAAGTTTCAACATTTTCAGAAGTCATTTTGTAGTGATTTTCAATTTCACGGTCATTTAGCTCTCTAAACAATTAGGTAAATGACCGAAAAACAACAAATGATGTCAGAACATGTTGGAAATTTATGACGTCGCTTTGAATGCTGCATACTGAATACAAAAGAAGTCCGGAGTTCAAATAAGTTTAAAAAACATTGAAGTGCCCGTGTAACAGATGAGTTCTCGTCCGAAATCCTGATACTCCGAAAGAGTTTGTCCAGTTTGTACACGAAGTGCGTCCAGTTTTTTCCGTGACCCTCTCTACTCTTTCGCACATGCTATGCGGGTGAAATGATGATACCGCGCCAAGTTTCAACATTTTTAGAAGTCATTTTGTAGTGATTTTCAATTTCACGGTCATTTAGCTCTCTAAACAATTAGGTAAATGACCGAAAAACAACAAATGATGTCAGAACATGTTGGAAATTGATGACGTCGCTTTGAATGCTACATATTGAACACAAAAGAAGTCCGGAGATCAAATAAGTTTAAAAACATTGAAGTGCCCGTGTAACAGATGAGTTCTCGTCCGAAACCCTGATACTCCGAAAGAGTTTCTCCAGTTTGTACACGAAGTGGGTCCAGTTTTTGCCGTGACCCTCTCTACTCTTTCGCACATGCTATGCGGGTGAAATGATGATACCATGCCAAGTTTCAACATTTTCATAAGTCCTTTTGTACTGATTTTCAATTTCACAGTCATTTAGCTCTCTAAACAATTAGGTAAATGACCGAAAAACAACAAATGATGTCAGAACGTGTTGGAAATTGATGACGTCGCATTGAATGCTGCATACTGAACACAAAAGAAGTCCGGAGTTCAAATAAGTTTAAAAAACATTGAAGTGCCCGTGTAACAGATGAGTTCTCCTCCGAAATCTTGATACTCCGAAAGAGTTTGTCCAGTTTGTACACGAAGTGCGTCCAGTTTTTGCCGTGACCCTCTCTACTCTTCCGCACATGCTATGCGGGTGAAATGATGATACCATGCCAAGTTTCAACATTTTCAGAAGTCATTTTGTAGTGATTTTCAATTTCACGGTCATTTAGCTCTCTAAACAATTAGGTAAATGACCGAAAAACAACAAATGATGTCAGAACATGTTGGAAATTGATGACGTCGCTTTGAATGCTACATATTGAACACAAAATAAGTCCTGAGATCAAATAAGTTTAAAAAACAT
>NW_021285933.1:24156-25285 GCF_002162155.2 Triticum dicoccoides
ATTTTCAATTTCACGGTCATTTATCTCTATAAACAATTAGGTAAATGACCGAAAAACAACAAATGATGTCAGAACATGTTGGAAATTGATGACGTTGCTTTGAATGCTGCATATTGAACACAAAAGAAGTCCGGAGTTCAAATAAGTTTAAAAAACATTGAAGTGCCCGTGTAACAGATGAGTTCTCGTCCGAAATCCTGATACTCCGAAAGAGTTTGTCCAGTTTGTACACGAAGTGCGTCCAGTTTTTGCCGTGACCCTCTCTACTCTTTCGCACATGCTATGCGGGTGAAATGATGATACCATGCCAAGTTTCAACATTTTCAGAAGTCATTTTGTAGTGATTTTCAATTTCACGGTCATTTAGCTCTCTAAACAATTAGGTAAATGACCGAAAAACAACAAATGCTGTCAGAACATGTTGGAAATTGATGACCTCGCTTTGAATGCTGCATACTGAACACAAAAGAAGTCCGGAGTTCAAATAAGTTTAAAAAACATTGAAGTTCCCATGTAACAGATGAGTTCTCGTCTGAAATCCTGATACTCCGAAAGAGTTTGTCCAGTTTGTACACGAAGTGCGTCCAGTTTTTGCCGTGACCCTCTCTACTCTTTCGCACATGCTATGCGGGTGAAATGATGATACCATGCCAAGTTTCAACATTTTCAGAAGTCATTTTGTAGTGATTTTCAATTTCACGGTCATTTAGCTCCCTAAACAATTAGGTAAATGACCGAAAAACAACAAATGATGTCAGAACATGTTGGAAATTGATGATGTCGCTTTGAATGCTGCATACTGAACACAAAAGAAGTCCGGAGTTCAAATAAGTTTAAAAAACATTGAAGTGCCCGTGTAACAGATGAGTTCTCGTCCGAAATCCTGATACTCCGAAAGAGTTTCTCAAGTTTGTACACGAAGTGCGTCCAGTTTTTGCCGTGACCCTCTCTACTCTTTCGCACATGCTATGCGGGTGAAATGATGATACCATGCCAAGTTTCAACATTTTCATAAGTCATTTTGTAGTGATTTTCAATTTCACGGTCATTTAGCTCTCTAAACAATTAGGTAAATGACCGAAAAACAACAAATGATGTCAGAACATGTTGGAAATTGATGACGTCGCTT
>NW_021285933.1:25487-26050 GCF_002162155.2 Triticum dicoccoides
ATGATTTTCAATTTCACGGTCATTTAGCTCTCTAAAACAATTAGGTAAATGACCGAAAAACAACAAATGATGTCAGAACATGTTGGAAATTGATCACGTCGCTTTGAATACTGCATACTAAACACAAAAGAAGTCCGGAGTTCAAATAAGTTTAAAAAACATTGAAGTGGCCGTGTAACAGATGAGTTCTCGTCCGAAACCCTCATACTCCGAAAGAGTTTGTCCAGTTTGTACATGAAGTGCGTCCAGTTTTTGCCGTGACCCTCTCTACTCTTTCTCGCATGCTATGCGGGTGATATGATGATACCATGCCACGTTTCATCATTTTCAGGATTCATTTTGTAGTGATTTTCAATTTCACGGTCATTTAGCTCTCTAAAACAATTAGGTAAATGAGCGAAAAACAACAAATGATGTCAGAACATGTTGGAAATTGATGACATCGCTTTGAATGCTGCATACTGAACACAAAAGAAGTCCGGAGTTCAGATAAGTTTAAAAAACATTGAAGTGGCCATGTAACAGATGAGTTCTCGTCCGAAACCCTGATACTCTGAAAGAGT
>NW_021285933.1:26060-27094 GCF_002162155.2 Triticum dicoccoides
TCTTTCGCACATGCTATGCGGGTGAAATGATGATACCATGCCAAGTTTCAACATTTTCATAAGTCATTTTGTAGTGATTTTCAATTTCACGGTCATTTAGCTCTCTAAACAATTAGGTAAATGACCGAAAAACAACAAATGATGTCAGAACATGTTGGAAATTGATGACGTCGCTTTGAATGCTGCATACTAAACACAAAAGAAGTCCGGAGTTCAAATAAGTTTAAAAAACATTGAAGTGCCCGTGTAAGAGATGAGTTGTCGTCCGAAACCCTGATACTCCAAAAGAGTTTGTCCAGTTTGTACACGAAGTGCATCCAGTTTTTATCGTGACCCTCTCTACTCTTTCGCACATGCTATGCGGGTGAAATGATTATACCAATGCAAGTTTCAACATTTTCAGAAGTCATTTTGTAGTGATTTTCAATTTCACGGTCATTTAGCTCTCTAAACAATTAGGTAAATGACCGAAAAACAACAAATGATGTCAGAACATGTTGGAAATTGATGAGGTCGCTTTGAATGCTGCATACTGAACACAAAAGAAGTCCGGAGTTCAAATAAGTTTAAATAACATTGAAGTGCCCGTGTATCAGATGAGTTCTCGTTCGAAACCCTGATACTCCGAAAGAGTTTCTCAAGTTTGTACACGAAGTGCGTCCAGTTTTTGCCGTGACCCTCTCTACTCTTTCGCACATGCTATGCGGGTGAAATGATGATACCATGCCAAGTTTCAACATTTTCAGAAGTCATTTTGTAGTGATTTTCAATTTCACGGTCATTTAGCTCTCTAAACAATTAGGTAAATGACCGAAAAACAACAAATGATGTCAGAACATGTTGGAAATTGATGACGTCGCTTTGAATGCTGCATACTGAACACAAAAGAAGTCCGGAGTTCAAATAAGTTTAAAAAACATTGAAGTGCCCGTGTAACAGATGAGTTCTCGTCCGAAATCCTGATACTCCGAAAGAGTTTGTCCAGTTTGTACACGAAGTGCGTCCAGTTTTTGCCGTGACCCTCTCTACTCTTT
>NW_021285934.1:0-2032 GCF_002162155.2 Triticum dicoccoides
TAGAGAATATGAAATGAGTTTTAATAATCTATCTTACTATTATGGCAATACCTAGATCTATCCTTGCTTGTTATGCCTAGCTAGGGGCGTTAAACGATAGCGCTTGTTGGGAGGCAACCCAATTTTATTTTTATTCCTTGCTTTTTGCTCCTGTTTAGTAATAAATAATTTATATAGCCTCTGTTTTGGTTGTGTTTTTGTGTTTAATTATTGTTTGTGCCAAGTAGAACCGTTGGGAAGACTTGGGGAAAGTCTTGTTAAACTTGCTGTAAAAAACAGAAACACCAGCGCTCACGAGAACTGCTGTCATTTTTATTTGTAAAGTTATATTTAGTTAATTATTTTTGAAGATGATTAATAGATAAATTCCTCACGTCCAGCAATTTATTTTAGAATTTTTGGGGTTCCATATCTTGCGCTAGCTACAGATTACTACAGATTGTTCTGTTTTTGACAGATTCTGTTTTTCGTGTGTTGTTTGCTTATTTTGATGAATATATGGCTAGTAAAATAGTTTATAAACCATAGAGAAGTTGGAATACAGTAGGTTTAACACCAATATAAATAAATAATGAGTTAATTATAGTACCTTGAAGCGGTCTTTTGTTTTCTTTTGCTAACGGAGCTCACGAGATTTTCTACTTTGAGTTTTGTGTTGTGAAGTTTTCAAGTTTTGGGTAAAGATTTGATGGATTATGGAACAAGGAGTGGCAAGAGCCTAAGCTTGGGGATGCGCATGGCACCCCCAAGATAATCTAAGGACACCTAAAAGCCAAAGCTTGGGGATGCCTTGGAAGGCATCCCCTCTTTCATCTACTTCTATTGGTAACTTTACTTGGAGCTATATTTTTATTCACCACATGATATGTGTTTTGCTTGGAGCGTCTTGTATTATTTGAGTCTTTGCTTTTTAGTTTACCACAATCATCATTGCTGTACACACCTTTTGAGAGAGCCATACATGACTTGGAATTTGTTAGAATACTCTATGTGCTTCGCTTATATCTTTTGAGTTATATAGTTTTGCTCTAGTACTTCACTTATATCTTTTAGAGCACGGTGGTGGATTTGTTTTATAGAAACTATTGATCTCTCATGCTTCACTTAGATTATTTTGAGAGTCTTAATAGCATGGTAATTTGCTTAAAATCTTAATATGCTAGGTATTCAAGATTAGTAAAATATTCTTATGAGTGTTTTGAATACTAAGAGAAGTTGGATGCTTGATGATTGTTTTGAGATATGGAGGTAATAATATCAAAGTTGTGATAGTTGAGTAGTTGTGAAATTGAGAAATACTTGTGTTGAAGTTTGCAAGTCCCGTAGGATGCACGTATGGTAAACGTTATGTAACAAATTTGAAACATGAGGTGTTATTTGATTGTCTTCCTTATGAGTGGCAGTCGGGGATGAGCGATGGTCATTTCCTACCAATCTATCCCCCTAGGAGCATGCGCGTAGTGCCGAGGTTTTTGATGACTTGTAGATTTTTGCAATAAGTATGTGAGTTCTTTATGACTAATGTTGAGTCCATGGGTTATACGCACTCTCACCCTTCCATCCTTGCTAGCCTCTTCGGTACCGCTCATTGCCCTTTCTCACATTGAGAGTTGGCGCAAACTTCGCCGGTGCATCCAAACCCCGTGATATGATACGCTCTTTCACACATAAGCCTCCTTATATCTTCCTCAAAACAGACACCATACCTACCTATTATGGCATTTCCATAGCCATTACGAGATATATTGCCATGCAACTTTCCACCATTCCGTTTATCATGACACATTCATCATTGTCATATTGCTTAACATGATCATGTAGCTGACATAGTATTTGTAGCAAAGCCACCGTTCATAATTCTTTCATGCATGTCACTCTTGGTTCATTGCATATCCCGGTACACCGCCGGAGGCATTCATATAGAGTCATCTTTTGTTCTAGTATCGAGTTGTAATCATTGAGTTGTAAATAAATAGAAGTGTGATGATCATCATTTTCTAGAGCACTGTCCCAAGTGAGGAATTAAAAAAAA
>NW_021285935.1:0-2182 GCF_002162155.2 Triticum dicoccoides
TTTTATTCGCCCTCTCTTTCCCAATCTCCTTCTCTTTTTTCCGTTTGCCTTTTCCTCGTCCGTTTGTTTGCTCGAGTGTTAGTTTGCTTACTTGTCGCGATGGTTCTACCTAAATTTGGTGATCTTCACCTTAAAAGGCTAGAGGAGATCGAAAGTAATGTCAGAAAGTTTATGGTTTTGCAATTTGAGCATAATAATTTCTTTAGAAATGAGCTTAAGGAACAAAAAGGTTTTATGAGTTATATGAATAAAGAACTCGATGATATGTCTAAAGAATTTGATGGTATAAGAGCCCAAATTGCTCGTCTTGAAAAGATGACCGCTGAAATTTCGGATATGCAAGCTACCTTAGTCAATAAAATGGCCGCTAAACCGGATTCCTATGAAAATCAAGATGAATATCTAAAACTTATTGATGTGTCCCCCATTAAATCTTCGTTTTGCAATATGAATCTTGATGAAACTGAATATGATCTTCCTTTACCTAGAAGGCGTTCTAAGAATTCGGAGTTTCTAGATCTTGATGATGAAATTGATGAAAGTGGGATTGAAAGAAATAAAAACCTAGATGTTGCTAAACCCACTATTTTGGATCTCAAGGAATTTAATTATGAAAATTTCTCTTTGATTGGTTGTGTTTCCTTATTGCAATCCGTGCTAGATTCTCCTCATGCTTATAGTCAAAATAAGGCCTTTACCGAACACCTTGTTGATGCCTTGATGAAATCTTATGAAGAAAAACTTGAGTTGAAAGTTTCTATCCCTAGAAAACTCTATGATGAGTGGGAACCTACCATTAAAATTAAAATTAAAGATTATGAGTTTCATGCTTTGTGTGATTTGGGTGCTAGTGTCTCTACTATTCCCAAAACTTTGCGTGATTTGCTAGATTTCCGTGACTTTGATGATTGCTCTCTAAACTTGCATCTTGCGGATTCAACTATTAAAAAGCCTATGGGAAGAATTAATGATGTTCTTATTGTTGCAAATAGGAATTATGTGCCCGTAGATTTTATCGTTCTTGATATAGATTGCAATCCTTCATGTCCTATTATTCTTGGTAGACCTTTCCTTAGAACGATTGGTGCAATTATTGATATGAAGGAAGGGAATATTAGATTCCAGTTTCCCTTAAAGAAGGGCATGGAACACTTCCCTAGAAAGAAAATAAAATTACCCTATGAATCTATCACGAGAGCCACTTATGGATTGCCTACCAAAGATGGCAATACCTAGATCTATCCTTGCTTTTATGCCTAGCTAGGAGCGTTAAACGATAGCGCTTGTTGGGAGGCAACCCAATTTTATTTTTGTTTTTTGTCTTTTGCTTCTGTTTAGGAATAAATAATCCATCTAGCCTATGTTTGGATGTGGTTTTATCTTTTAATTAGTGTTTGTGCCAAGTAGAACCTATAGGATAACCTACGATGATAGTGGATTTGATTCTGCTGAAAAACAGAAACTTTGCGCGCACGAATATAATTTTGTTAAATCACAGAAACGTGATTTTACATTTATTCTTTTTGCTGATGTTCAATAAACAAATTTTCCAGGACTTACTATTTTGGTAGGATTTTTAGAGTTCCAGAAGTTTAAGTTAGTTACAGATTGCTACAGACTGTTCTGTTTTTGACAGATTCTGTTTTGCATGTGTTGTTTGCTTATTTTGATGAATCTATGGCTAGTAAAATAGTTTATAATCCATAGAGAAGTTGGAATACAGTTGGTTTAACACCAATATAAATAAAGAATGAGTTCATTACAGTACCTTGAAGTAGTCTTTTGTTTTCTTTCTCTAATGGAGCTCACGAGATTTCTATTGAGTTTTGTGTTGTGAAGTTTTCAGGTTTTGGGTGAATTCTTTTGATGGATTATGGAACAAGGAGTGGAAAGAGCCTAAGCTTGGGGATGCCCCGGAAGGCATCTCCTCTTTCGTCTACTTTCATCGGTAATTTACTTGGAGCTATATTTTTATTCACCACATGATATGTGTTTTGCTTGGAGCGTCTTGTATCATTTGCGTCTTTACTTGTTAGTTTACCACAATCATCCATGCTGTACACACCTTTTGAGAGAGCCATACATGAATTGGAATTTGCTAGAATACTCTATGTGCTTCACTTATATCTTTTGAGCTTGATAGTTTTGCTCATAGTGCTTCACTTATATCTTTTGAGCGTGA
>NW_021285936.1:0-2648 GCF_002162155.2 Triticum dicoccoides
CACAAAAAATATATATCTGTATTTTTCTTTTTCATGTTGAATTATTGGAAGTAAAACAAAAATAGCTCACTTTTGTGACTTTCATCATTTGAAAACCTACATGCCTCATGTTCGAACTTTCAATTTGTTTAAAACTAAACTGATGGTGCTCTTGTTTCAGTGCCAGGGGAGAAGGCAGAACCTCTGGGTGCATGATGGAAAAAATTGCAAGTTCTTGTTTAGATGTTCAGGATACCCTTCTCTCATTTCATTTATGTTCAGGATGTTGGGGAACGTAGCAGAAATTCAAAATTTTCCTACGAGTCACCAAGATCTATCTATGGAGAAACCAGCAACGAGAGAGAGGGGAGTGCATCTACATACCCTTGTAGATCGCTAAGCGGAAGCGTTCAAGAGACCGGGGTTGAAGGAGTCGTACTCATCGTGATCCAAATCACCGGAGATCCTAGTGCCGAACGGATGGCACCTCCCTGTTCAACACACGTACAGCCCGGTGACGTCTCCCATGCCTTGATCCAGCAAGGAGAGAGGGAGAGGTTGAGGAAGACTCCATCCAGCAGCAGCACAACGGCGTGGTGGTGATGGAGGAGCGTGGCAATCCTGCAGGGCTTCACCAAGCACCGCAGGAGAGGAGGAGAAAGAGAGGTAGGGCTGCGCCAACATGAGAAGAACTTCGTGTGTTGGGTTGATACTTTGCCTCCACTATATATAGGGGAGAGGGGGGGGCTGTTCCCCCACCTAGGGTTCCAACCTAGGGGCGGCGGCCAGCCCAAGATCCCATCTGGGGGGGCGGCCAATGGGGGGAGAGGGGAAACTTGCCCCCCAAGTTAGGTGGGTGAGCCCCCTCCCCAAACCGTAGGCGCCTTGGGCCCTTGTGGGGGGGGGGTGCACCAGCCCACCTGGGGCTGGTCCCCTCCCACACTTGGCCCATGCAGCCCTCCGGGGCCGGTGGCCCCAGTTGGTGGACCCCCGGGACCCTCCCGGTGGTCCCGATACATTACCGATAAAACCCGAAACTTTTCCGGTGACCAAAACAGGACTTCCCATATATAAATCTTTACCTCCGGACCATTACGGAACTCCTCGTGATGTCCGGGATCTCATCCGGGACTCCGAACAACATTCGTTAACCACTTACAAACTTCCTTTATAACCCTAGCGTCATCGAACCTTAAGTGTGTAGACCCTACGGGTTCGGGAATCATGCAGACATGACCGAGACGTTCTCCGTTCAATAACCAACAGCGAGATATGGATACCCATGTTTGCTCCCACATGTTCCACGATGATCTCATCGGATGAACCACGATGTCGAGGATTCGATCAATCCCGTATACAATTCCCTTTGTCTAGCGGTATTGTACTTGCCCGAGATTCGGTCGTCTGTATGCCGATACCTTGTTGAATCTCGTTACCGGCAAGTCTCTTTACTCGTTCCATAACACATCATCCCGTGATCAACCCCTTGGTCACATTGTGCACATTATGATGATGTCCTACCGAGTGGGCCCAGAGATACCTCTCCATTTACACGGAGTGACAAATTCCAGTCTCGATTCGTGCCAACCCAACAGACACTTTGGGAGATACCCGTAGTGCACCTTTATAGCCACCCAGTTACATTGTGACGTTTGGTACACCCAAAGCATTCCTATGGTATCCGGGAGTTGCACAATCTCATGGTCTAAGGAAATGATACTTGACATTAGAAAAGCTTTAGCATGCGAACTACACGATCTTTGTGCTAGGCTTAGGATTGGGTCTTATCCATCACATCATTCTCCTAATGATGTGATCCCGTTATCAATGACATCCAATGATATAATAGCTAATCATGGTCATAATAACAACTCATCATGATAATCATGATCAACATCATTATCATATCATCACCAACAACACTAACTAATAATCATCATAGTCATGACCACCAACACTATTTAATCATCATAGTCATAGTGTAGCTATCTAATCACCACCAACACTAGCTAATAATAATAATAATCATAGTCATTACCAACAACGCTAGTTATTTAATCATCATAGCCATAGTGTAGCACATCATCATCTTAAAACTCATTTTAGCTAGCTAATCACTCCTCATGATCTATCTCTCTCAAGTAAAATTGTATAAATCATGTGTAGCACTCCTGCTTCATCATATTGGAGAATGCAGATGAACATGTCTCCTAATTGTGGGCGTAGCTTCTGATTGATGCCCCCTAGTACTTCTCTGCTGCGATCCTTCACAATTTTTCTCCAGTCTTTGACTATTAAGACTTGCTCGCTTTGTCAAATCATGAATGCACTCATGTGCAACGTAGGATGTCTTGGCCGTAAGCTAATCATTATCATGTGACCTTTAGGCTCGATCCAACAAGCCACAACATTCATCGGGAGTCCCGATTGAAGAACATCATAGTAACAAACTTAGCAATGAAGTTTAGCTTAAAAAATCATGTATGCAGAAGATGCACTGAGAACAAATAGTAAAAATCTTATCATCTTTCCTAAATAGGTGTGACCGTAGTTTAATACGCACACTAGTGGTCGCACGTATCGAGTACTAATATTTTGAAGTCCAGTAAAATAACATGTCTTTATAGTGTCAAGATCCTCAAGCCATGAAACCTCATGACTTATCTCCT
>NW_021285936.1:4287-4920 GCF_002162155.2 Triticum dicoccoides
CCGCCGCGCACCACCACCCCATGACCCGCCGCCGCATGCATCCACCCCTGCCCCGCTCCCGTGCGCCACCACCCCTTGTCCGACCGCCGCGCGCGCGCAGGATTCGACCAGCCGGAGCAACTGCGAGTCGGATCCAGCCTCGCCCCCCGAGCTCCGTCTTCTTCCCCGCCTCCCTTCCGCGAATCGGACGCCTCCTTCTAGGTTGTCCGGCACCGTTGCGTCTAGCAGTCCACCCTCGCCGCCCGAGGCCATTCACTATCGCAGCGCCTCCTTCCGTCCGTGCCACGGGCTCCCGTGCATGGCCCTTGCCGAAGCTGGTGCACATGTCCCTACCCCACCTTTTCTCCCTCTCTGTTCCTGCACTCCATGAATTTTGTTGATTGCTCGTCACGTGTTTGCTAAAATGTCTAAGTGCACTTTACTACTAGTTTTGATGTGTTCACTGTTTATTTGTAGCTACCTTGTGCTTGCTAAATGTTACAACTTACAATACTTGGAGAGTTTTTCGTGTGTGATATGTACTTCAAGTGCTAATCTGAGAATTCGTGTCCTCGGGGAATTCATGTATTGCTACCATAGGAGTTCAAACACTACACCAGGAAAACTTTCACCACACAGTACATTTTAGAAAAA
>NW_021285936.1:5991-14845 GCF_002162155.2 Triticum dicoccoides
TGACAAGTAATTTCGAACGAAGGGAGTACAACTTGCAAACTAGTAGCAGTCCTATAAGGCAACATGCATCAAATTCAAAAAATAGCAAACCTGACTTGAAGCAAATTCGCATCTGGTTGTTTATTTCATAGCTCATTATTTCTAATATAAGCCAATGATTCTATTCTAATCTAGTTGTTTATTATGTAGCCCACTTTTTCTAATATAATGTTAAAAGTCCACTAGATGAAAAATTATGTGTTAGCGATCAGTACTAGTGCTCATAAGGACCGCAAGCAGCAGTACTGATCAGTATGACTTACACAAATACTAGTACTGATTAGTACTTTCTTAATGTTAAAGATGAGCATTAAAAGATACAAGTTGCAGTTCCAGGGCAACATGTCTCAGATCCTTTTCAGGTTCAGGTAATAAATGTTTGGTATTCTATATACTTGCATAAGTTCAGACTCGCGGATACAATAAGTTGAGGGAAAACGCATACAAAAGTTCAAAGTTGACAAACATGGGTTCTTTGTTTCAATGTTCGCTAGTGTATGAAGATTGGGTTTGCATGCATTTCATAGTTGGATGGCTACTGATCTCTATAAAACGTTGGAAGCAGTGCTTGCATTACTAGTCCAACCAGAATAGGTAAAACTGAATGTACCTAGCCAGTTCAATAACATCATCTCCTTGTGCAAAAAACTAGTTAAAAAGGTCGAACTGACATATGCTTCAGAATGTCGCACAAAAAATATATATCTGTATTTTTCTTTTTCATGTTGAATTATTTGAAGTAAAACAAAAATAGCTCACTTTTGTGACTTTCATCATTTGAAAACCTACATGCCTCATGTTCGAACTTTCAATTTGTTTAAAACTAAACTGATGGTGCTCTTGTTTCAGTGCCAGGGGAGAAGGCAGAACCTCTGGGTGCATGATGGAAAAAATTGCAAGTTCTTGTTTAGATGTTCAGGATACCCTTCTCTCATTTCATTTATGTTCAGGATGTTGGGGAACGTAGCAGAAATTCAAAATTTTCCTACGAGTCACCAAGATCTATCTATGGAGAAACCAGCAACGAGAGAGAGGGGAGTGCATCTACATACCCTTGTAGATCGCTAAGCGGAAGCGTTCAAGAGACCGGGGTTGAAGGAGTCGTACTCATCGTGATCCAAATCACCGGAGATCCTAGTGCCGAACGGATGGCACTTCCCTGTTCAACACACGTACAGCCCGGTGACGTCTCCCATGCCTTGATCCAGCAAGGAGAGAGGGAGAGGTTGAGGAATACTCCATCCAGCAGCAGCACAACGGCGTGGTGGTGATGGAGGAGCGTGGCAATCCTGCAGGGCTTCACCAAGCACCGCAGGAGAGGAGGAGAAAGAGAGGTAGGGCTGCGCCAACATGAGAAGAACTTCGTGTGTTGGGTTGATACTTTGCCTCCACTATATATAGGGGAGAGGGGGGGCTGTTCCCCCACCTAGGGTTCCAACCTAGGGGCGGCGGCCAGCCCAAGATCCCATCTGGGGGGGCGGCCAATGGGGGGAGAGGGGAAACTTGCCCCCCAAGTTAGGTGGGTGAGCCCCCTCCCCAAACCGTAGGCGCCTTGGGCCCTTGTGGGGGGGGGTGCACCAGCCCACCTGGGGCTGGTCCCCTCCCACACTTGGCCCATGCAGCCCTCCGGGGCCGGTGGCCCCAGTTGGTGGACCCCCGGGACCCTCCCGGTGGTCCCGATACGTTACCGATAAAACCCGAAACATTTCCGGTGACCAAAACATGACTTCCCATATATAAATCTTTACCTCCGGACCATTACGGAACTCCTCGTGATGTCCGGGATCTCATCCGGGACTCCGAACAACATTAGTTAACCACTTACAAACTTCCTTTATAACCCTAGCGTCATCGAACCTTAAGTGTGTAGACCCTACGGGTTCGGGAATCATGCAGACATGACCGAGACGTTCTCCATTCAATAACCAACAGCGAGATATGGATACCCATGTTTGCTCCCACATGTTCCACGATGATCTCATCGGATGAACCACGATGTCGAGGATTCGATCAATCCCGTATACAATTCCCTTTGTCTAGCGGTATTGTACTTGCCCGAGATTCAGTCGTCGGTATGCCGATACCTTGTTGAATCTCGTTACCGGCAAGTCTCTTTACTCGTTCCATAACACATCATCCCGTGATCATCCCCTTGGTCACATTGTGCATATTATGATGATGTCCTACCGAGTGGGCCCAGAGATACCTCTCCGTTTACACGGAGTGACAAATTCCAGTCTCGATTCGTGCCAACCCAACAGACACTTTGGGAGATACCCGTAGTGCACCTTTATAGCCACCCAGTTACATTGTGACGTTTGGTACACCCAAAGCATTCCTACGGTATCCGGGAGTTGCACAATCTCATGGTCTAAGGAAATGATACTTGACATTAGAAAAGCTTTAGCATGCGAACTACACGATCTTTGTGCTAGGCTTAGGATTGGGTCTTATCCATCACATCATTCTCCTAATGATGTGATCCCGTTATCAACGACATCCAATGTCCATGGTCAGGAAACCGTAACCATCTATTGATCAACGAGCTAGTCAACTAGAGGCTTACTAGGGACATGGTGTTGTCTATGTACCAACACATGTATCTGAGTTTCCTATCAGTACAATTATAGCATGGACAATAAACGATTATCATGAACAAGGAAAGATAATAATAACTAATTTATTATTGCCTCTAGGGCATATTTCCAACAGTCTCCTACTCGCACTAGAGTCAATAATCTAGTTCACATCGCCATGTGATTAACATTAACAGGTCACATCGCCATGTGACCAACATCCAAAGAGTTTACCAGTGTCACTATAGTAGTTAACATCAGCATGTGATTAAGACTCAATGAGTTCTGGGGTTTGATCATGTTTTGCTTGTGAGAGAGGTTTTAGTCAACGGGTCTGCAACATTCAGATCCGTTTGTACTTCGCAAATCTCCAGGTCATATTCTAAATGCTGCTTCCACGCTTCACTTGGAGCTATTCCAAATGGTCACTATACGTATCCGGTTTGCTAGTCAGAGTCACTCGGATAGGTGTTAAAGCTTGCATCGACGTAACTCTTTATGTCGAACTCTTTATCACCTCCATAATCAAGAAACATGTCCTTACTTACTCCAAGGAAAATTTTGACCGCTGTCCAATCATCCATTCCTGGATCATTCTTGTACCCCTTGACTGACTCATGGCAAGGCACACTTCTGGTGCGGTACACAGCATAGCATACTATAGAGCCTACGTCTGAAGCATAGGGGACGACCTTCGTCCTTTCTCTCTCTTCTGTCGTGGTCGAGCTTTAAGTATTAACTTCATACCTTACACCTCAAGCAAGAACTCCTTCTTTGACTGATCCATCTTGAACACCTTCAGGATCATGTGAAGGTATGTGCTCATTTGAAAGTACTATTAAGCGTTTTGATCTATCCCTATAGACCTTGATGCTCAATGTTCAAGTAGCTTATTCCAGGTTTTCTATTGAAAAACATCTTTCAAACAACCCTATATGCTTTCCAGAAATTCTACATCATTTCCGATCAACAATATGTCAACAACATATACTCATCAGAAATTCTATAGTGCTCCCACTCACCCTTTTGGAAATACAAGTTTCTCATAAACTTTGTATAAACCCAAAATCTTTGATCATCTCATCAAAGCGTACATTCCAACTCCGAGATTCCTACTCCAGTCCTAAGAAGGATTGCTGGAGCTTTGCATACTTATTAGCGTCTTTCAGGATTGACAAAACCTTCTGGTTGTATCACATACAACCTTTCCTCAAGGATATCGTCGAGGAAACAATGTTTTGACATCCTATCTGCAAGATTTCATAAATCATGCAGTAATTGCTAATATAATTCCAACAGACTCTTAGCATCACTACGAGTGAGAAAGTCTCATCGTAGTCAACTCCTTGAACTTGTCGGAAAACATCTTAACGACAAGTCGAGCTTTCTTGATGGTGATACTTACCATCATTGTTTGTCTTCCTTTTAAAATCCATCTGTACCCAACGGCCTTACGACCATCAAGTATTTCTTCCAAAGTCATGCATCCTCTCTCGGATTTTATGGCCTTGAGCCATTCGTCAGAATCCGGGCCCACCATCGCTTCTCCATAGCTCATAGGTTCATTGTTGTCTAGCAACATGACCTCTAAGACAGGATTGCGTACCACTCTGAAGTAGCACGCGTCCTTGTCGACCTACGAGGTTCGGTAGTGACTTGATCCGAAGCATCATGATCACTATCATCAGCTTCCACTTGAATTGGCGTAGGTGCCACATGAACAACTTCCTGTGCCCTGCTACACACTGGTTGAAGTGATGGTTCAATAACCTCATCAAGTCTCCACCATCCTCCCACTCAATTCTTTTGACAGAAACTTTTCCTCGAGAAAGGACCCGTTTCTAGAAATAATTACTTTTGCTTCTAGATCTGAGATAGGAGGTATACCCAACCATTTTGGGTATCCTATGAAGATGTATTTATCCGTTCTGGGTTCGAGCTTATCACGATGAAACTTTTCACATAAGCGTCGCACCCCCAAACTTTTAAGAAACGACAACTTGGGTTTCTGCAAACCATAGTTCAAACCGTGTCGTCTCAACGGAATTACGTGGTGCCCTATTAAAATGAGTGCGGTTGTCTCTAATGCCTAACCCATGAACGATAGTGGTAATTCGATAAGAGACATCCTGGTACACACCATATCCAATAGGGTGCAACTATGATGTTCGGACACACCATCACACTATGGTGTTCCAGGTTGTATTAATTGTGAAACAATTTCCACAATGTCTTAATTGCGTGCCAAAGCTCGTAACTCAGATACTCATCTCTATGATCATATCATAGACATTTTATCCTCTTGTCACAATGATCTTCAACTTCACTCTGAAATTACTTGAACCATTCAATAATTCAGACTTGTGTTTCATCAAGTAAATATACTCAATATCTACTCGAATCATCTGTGATGTAAGAACATAACGATATTCACTGCATGCCTCAGTACTCATTGGACTACACACATCAAAAATGTGTTACTTCCAACAAGTTGCTATATTGTTCCATCTTACTGAAAATGAGGCTTCTCAGTCATCTTGCCCATGTGGTATGATTTGCATATCTCAAGTGATTCAAAATCAAGTGAGTCCAAACGATCCATGTGCATGGAGTTTCTTCATGCGTATACACCAATAGACATGGTTCGCATGTCTCAAACTTTTTCCAAAAACGAGTGAGTCCAAAGATCCATCAACGTGGAGCTTCTTCATGCGTTTTACACCAATATGACTTACATGGCAGTGCCACAAGTAAGTGGTACTATCATTACTATCTTATATCTTTTGGCATCAAAATGTGTATCACTATGATCGAGATTCAATAAACCATTCTTTTTAGGTGCAAGACCATTGAAGGTATTATTTAAATAAACAGAGTAACCATTATTCTCCTTAAATGAATAACCGTATTGCGATAGACATAATCCAATCATGTCTATGCTCAACGCAAACACCAAATCTCGATGGTAGAGGGAGCGTGCGATGCTTGATCACATCAACCTTGGAAACAGTTCCAACATATATCGTCAGCTCACCTTTAGCTAGTCTCCGTTTATTCCGTAGCTTTTATTTCAAGTTACTAACACTTAACAACCGAACCGGTATCTAATACCCTGGTGCTACTAGGAGTACTAGTAAAGTACACATTAACATAATGTATATCTAATATACTTCTATTGACCTTGCCAGCCTTCTCATCTACCAAGTATCTAGGGTAACTCTGCTCTAGTGGTTGTTCCCCTTACTACAGAAGCACTTAGTCTCGGGTTTGGGTTCAACCTTGGGTTTCTTCACTAGAGCAGCAGCTGATTTGCCGTTTCATGAAGTATCCCTTCTTGCCCTCGCCCTTCTTGAAACTAGTGGTTTTACTAACCATCAACAATTGATGCTCCTTCTTGATTTCTACATTCGTGGTGTCAAACATCGCGAATAGCTCAAGGATCATCATATCTATCCCTGTTATGTTATAGTTCATCACGAAGCTCTAGTAGCTTGGTGGCAATGTCTTTGGACAAACATCACTATCTCATCTGGAAGATTAACTCCCACTCGATTCAAGTGATTGTTGTACACAGACAATCTGAGTACAAGCTCAACGATTGAGATCTTCTCCCTTAGTTTGTAGGCTAGAAAACTCGCCGGAGGTCTCATACCTCTTGACGTGGGCACGAGCCTGAAATCCCAATTTCAGCTCTTGGAACATCTCATATGTTCTGCGACATTTCAAAAATGTCTTCGGTGCCTCAATTCTAAACCACTTAACATTACCGAACTATTATGTAGTCATCGAAACATGTATGTCAGATGTTCGCAACATCCACAGACCACGTTCGAGGTCCAGCACACTGAGCGGTGCATTAAGGACATAAGCCTTCTACTGTCCGCATAATTGCTACTGTCAACTTTCAACTATATTTTCTCTATGAACATATCTAAAATAGTAGAACTAAAGCGTGAGCTATGACATAATTTGCAAAGGGTTTTTGACTATGCTCAGGATAATTAAGTTCATCCTATGAACTCCCACTCAGATAGACATCCCTCTAGTCATCTAAGTGATTACATGATCTGAGTCAACTAGGCTGTGTCCGATCATCACGTGAGACGGACTAGTCATCATCGGTGAACATATTCATGTTGATTGTATCTACTATACGACTCATGCTCGACCTTTCGGTCTCTTGTGTTCCGAGGCCATGTTTGTACATGCTAGGCTCGTCAAGTTAACCTAAGTATTTCGCGTGTGTAAATCTGGCTTACACCCGTTGTATGTGAACGTTATAATCTATCACACCCGATCATCACATGGTGCTTCAAAACAACAAACTTTCGCAACGGTGCACAGTTAGGGGGGAACACTTTCTTGAAATTTCAATGAGGGATCATCTTATTTACTACCGTCGTTCTAAGCAAATAAGATGCATAAACATGATAAACATCACATGCAATCAAAAAGTGACATGATATGGCCAATATCATTTTGCTCCTTTTGATCTCCATCTTCGGGGCTCCATGATCATCATCGTCACCGGCATGACACCATGATCTCCATCATCGTGTCTTCATGAAGTTGTCTCGCCAACTATTACTCCTACTACTATGGCTACCGGTTAGCAATAAAGTAAAGTAATTACATGGCGTTGTTCAATGACACGCAGGTCATACAATAAATTAAGACAACTCCTATGGCTCCTGCCGGTTGTCATACTCATCGACATGCAAGTCGTGATTCCTATTACAAGAACATGATCAATCTCATACATCACATATCATTCATCACATTCTTCTTGGCCATATCACATCACATAGCATACCCTGCAAAAACAAGTTAGACGTCCTCTAATTGTTGTTTGCATGTTTTACGTGGCTGCTATGGGTTTCTAGCAAGAACGTTTCTTACCTACGCAAAAGCCACAACATGATATGACATTTGCTATTTACCCTTCATAAGGACCCTTTTTCATCGAATCCGATCCGACTAAAGTGAGAGAGACTGGCACCCGCTAGCCACCTTATGCAACAAGTGATGTCAGTCGGTGGAACCTGTCTCACGTAAGTGTATGTGTAAGGTCGGTCCGGGCCGCTTCATCCCACAATACCGTCGAAACAAGATTAGACTAGTAACGGTAAGCATATTGAACAAAATCAATGCCCAGAACTACTTTGTGTTCTACTCGTGCAAATAATCTACGCAATAAACCTGGCTCTGATACCACTATTGGGGAACGTAGCAGAAATTCAAAATTTTCCTACGAGTCACCAAGATCTATCTATGGAGAAACCAACAACGAGAGAGAGGGGAGTGCATCTACATACCATTGTAGATTGCTAAGCGGAAGCGTTCAAGAGAATGTGGTTGAAGGAGTCGTACTCGTCGTGATCCAAATCACCGAAGATCCTAGTGCCGAACGGACGACACCTCCGCGTTCAACACACGTACAGCCCGGTGACGTCTCCCATGCCTTGATCCAGCAAGGAGAGAGGGAGAGGTTGAGGACGACTCCATCCAGCAGCAGCACAATGGCGTCGTGGTGATGGAGAAGCATGGCAATCCGGCAGGGCTTCGCCAAGCACCGCGGGAGAGGAGGAGAAAGAGAGGTAGGGCTGCGCCAACATGAGAAGAACTTTGTGTGTTGGGCTGCGCCCCCACTATATATGGGGGGAGAGGGGGGGCTGCGCCCCCACATAGGGTTCCACCCTAGGGGCGGCGGCCAGCCCAAGATCCCATCTGGGGGGCGGCCAAGGGGGGGAGAGGGGAAACTTGCCCCCCAAGTTAGGTGGGTGCGCCCCTTCCCCAAACCCTAGGCGCCTTGGGCCCTTGTGGGGGGCGCACCAGCCCACCTGGGGCTGGTCCCCTACCACACTTGGCCCATGCAGCCATCCGGGGCCGGTGGCGCCACTTGGTGGATCCCCGGGACCCTCCCGGTGGTCCCAGTACGTTACCGATAAAACCCGAAACTTTTCCGGTGACCAAAACAGGACTTCCCATATATAAATCTTTACCTCCAGACCATTCCGGAACTCCTCGTGACGTCTGGGATCTCATCTGGGACTCTGAACAACATTCGGTAACCACGTACAAACTTCCTTTATAACCCTAGCGTCATCGAACCTTAAGTGTGTAGACCCTACGGGTTCGGGAATCTTGCAAACATGACCAGACGTTCTCCGGTCAATAACCAACAGCGGGATTTGGATACCCATGTTGGCTCCTGTTGGGTTTCGTAGTAATTTCAAAAA
>NW_021285937.1:0-963 GCF_002162155.2 Triticum dicoccoides
TGTAAATCGCTCTAGGACCCCAAAACGGTGAGTAATAGTGCACCAAACGGACCAGAATCGGCCAAAACTGCGATTGTTGATGACCGACACGTAAGCGCACCGTAGGGTTTGTCAATCGGGGAAATCACTTCGGGATGCCAAAACTGTGTAATAGTTCAAAAACGGGACAAAATCGGCCAAAACTGCGAGTCTTGACGACCAACACGCAAGCACACCTTGGGGTTCGACAAAAATGGAAATCTCTTTGGGACCCCAAAACGGTGAGTAATAGTCCACGAAACGGGTCGGAATCAACAAAACCTGCGAGTGTTGATGACCGACACGTAAACGCACCCCCGGGGTTCATCAATCGTGGAAATCACATCGGGACCCCAAAACTGAGTAATAATCCAAGAAACGGGCCAGAATCGGCCAAAACTGCGAGACTTGACGACCAACACGAAAGCACACCTTGGGGTTCGACAACAATGGAAATCGCTTTAGGACCCTAAAACGGTGAGTAATAGTCCACGAAAGGGACATAATCGACAAAAACGGCGATTGTTGATGACCGAAACATAAATGCACCAGGGGTTCGTCAATCGTGGAAATCCCCCCGGGACCCGAAACTGCGAGTAATAGTCCACAAAACGGGCCAGAATCGGCCAAAACTGCGAGTGTTGATGAACGACACGTAAGTGCATCTTTGGGTTCAACAACTATGGAAATCGCTTCGGGACCCCAAAAAGGTGAGTGATAGTCCACGAAACGGGTCAGAATTGGCCAGAACTATGAGTGTTGACGACGGGCACGTAAACGCACCCCCGGGATCGTGAATCGTGGAAATCGCTCTGGGACCCCAAAACGGTGAGTAATAGTCCACGAGACGGACCAGAATTGGGCAAAATAGTGAGTGTTGATAACCGACACATAAACGCACCCCGGGGATCGCAAATCGTGTAAATCGCTCTAGGACCCCAAAAC
>NW_021285938.1:0-529 GCF_002162155.2 Triticum dicoccoides
CTCGACGCCGTATGTCGCCGCCCCGCCCCGCTGCCTCGCCGCCCGCCATGCCGCCCCGACGCCGTCGCCGCCCCGCCCCGACGTCGCCGCCCGCCCTGCTGCACCTCGCCGTCGCCGCCCGCCCTGCTGCACCTCGCTGTCGCCGTCGCCGCCATCGTCGCCGGCCGTGAGCAACTTTCTTTTATTTTTGTTAGATTTTTTTGTATAGTTCATAGATTTTTTTGTATAGTTCATAAATTAGATTTATAGTAATTTAGATATATAGTTCATATTGTGTAATTTAGATTGTGTAATTAATTTGTTCATATTATGTTAGATTTTTTTTAGATTTTTTTGTATAGTTCATAGATTTTTTTGTATAGTTCATAGATTAGATTTGTAGTAATTTAGATATGTAGTTCATATTGTGTAATTTAGATTGTGTAATTAATTTGTTCATATTATGTTAGATTTTTTTTTGTTAGTAGTTTTTTTGTTAGATTAGATGTGTGGATCTTTCTAGTAGATTAGATGTGGTGTAATTTAGATA
>NW_021285939.1:0-1203 GCF_002162155.2 Triticum dicoccoides
GGAGCCGTGAACGGGCTGTACGTGGACACGGGAAAAAAGTGCCCGACGGCCGTCGTGGACGGAAGTTGACGCGCGCCATGGAAAACTGGGCAAAACCACGTACGTGGCACACGCCACGTACACGGAGCCGTGAACGGGCTGTACGTGGACACGGGAAAAAAGTGCCCGACGGCCGTCGTGGACGGAAGTTGACGCGCGCCATGGAAAACTGGGCAAAACCACGTACGTGGCACACGCCGCGTACACGGACCCTTACACGGACCCGTGAACGGGTACGAGAGGTCCGGGAAAAAATGGCCCATACACCATGCGAACCGGCTCAAAACCAGCTAATGATGGTCAACAAACAGTGCCATGGCAGCGAAAACATGTCTCATGGCAAAAAAACGCTGCCACGGCAGCGTTTCAAAACAGTGTACCCCTCCTTCACAAACTAAGGGCAGGGGTCCCAATGGGGGCTAAAACCCTCGGGTATAGTAGGGAGGAGGGGTCCTTCCTGGTGGGCGTACGGAACACGGGTGATTTTTCTTAGGGAAAACACCCGTGTGCACGTACGCCCATCCTTTCCCAATGTTGCCTCGGATGTCCCGTCGTTATGCCATCACGAAGGTGTTGGCCCGGTCCCGTGTACGTCTCGTGAGAAATTCTGACCCAACAGCCGAAGGTGGCTCGGGAAACAGGAAAGTACCCCGTTGCGTACACGATCCGACCGACGGTAAACAGTCGCAACGATGTCCCTCCAATGTCGCCTCCGGAAAAACGTTGCCCCTCGGTGGCAACGTCATCGCTGTCCCGGTCCCCTGTACGTCTCAAGTGAAATTCTGACCCAACAGCCGAATGCGGCTCGGGAAACAGGAAAGTAGCCCGTTTCGTGCACGATAAGACCGTCCGACAATGTTGCACCGATGTCCCGATAGAGTTGCCTTCGGAAAATCGTTGCATCCGTAGCTTTATTGCTGCTGGTGTGACACGCGTGATTTGGCCTTGCAGGACGCCTTCGTGCAAGTGATCCTCTCGTGCTCTGCACGGGCGGAGGCTTGGTTGGTTTGACCGCTTGTTGGCTACTAAGCGCATGAGTAGCTTTGGACCCGTGTCTGCCGGTAGATCCCCCGTTGTACTGCGGCCGACTACCGGCGCCGTGTCCCGTCCCTCGTGTGGCTTCGAATCGCTGGATTAAGAGTGCTTGCGTGCTAGTACCCGACC
>NW_021285940.1:0-1252 GCF_002162155.2 Triticum dicoccoides
TTTGGGTTTGTACAAAGTTTATGAGAAACTTGTATTTCCAAAGAAGTGAGTGGGAGCACTATAGAATTTCTGATGAATATATGTAGTTGACATATTGTTGATCAGAAATGACGTAGAATTTCTGGAAAGCATATAGGGTTATTTGAAATGTGTTTTTCAATAGAAAACCTGGATTAAGCTACTTGAACATTGAGCATCGAGATCTATAAGGATAGATCAAAATGCTTAATAATACTTTCAAATGAGCACATACCTTGACATGATCTTGAAGGTGTTCAAGATGGATCAGTCAAAGAAGAAGTTCTTGCCTGAGTTGTAAGGTACGAAGTTAAGACTTAAATCTCGACCACGGCAGAATAGAGAGAAAGGACGAAGGTCGTCCCCTATGCTTAAGACGTAGGCTCTTCAGTATGCTATGCTGTGTACCGCACCTAAAGTGTGCCTTGCCATGAGTCAGTCAAGGGGTACAAGAGTGATCCATGAATGGATCATAGGACAGCGGTCAAAGTTATCCTTAGTAACTAGTGGACTAAGGAATTTTCTCGATTATGGAGGTGGTAAAAGAGTTCGTCGTAAAGGTTACGACGATGCAAGCTTGACACCTATCCGGATAGCTCTGAGTAGAGAGACCGGATACATATAATGGAGCAATAATTTAGAATAGCTCCAAGTAGAACAGTTGTTTGGAATAGCTCCAAATAGAGCGTGGTAGCTGCATCTAGGAGATGACATAGAGATTTGTAAAGCACACACGGATCTGAAAGGTTCAGACCCGTTGACTAAAACCTCTCTCGCAAGAAACATGATCAAACATAAAACTCATTGAGTGTTAATCACATAGTGATGTGAACTAGACTACTGACTCTAGTAAACTCTTGGGTATTAGTCACATGGCGATGTGACCTGTGAGTGTTAATCACATGGCGATGTGAACTAGATTATTGACTCTAGTGCAAGTGGGAGACTGTTGGAAATATGCCCTAGAGGCAATAATAAAAGTATTATTATTATATTTCCTTGTTCATGATAATTGTCTTTTATTCATGCTATAACTGTATTATCCGGAAATCGTAATACACGTGTGAATATATAGACCACAATATGTCCCTAGTGAGCCTCTAGTTGACTAGCTCGTTGTGATCAACAGATAGTCATGGTTTCCTGGCTATGGACATTGGATGTCGTTGATAACGGGATCACATCATTAGGAGAATGATGTGATGGACAAGACCCAATCCTAAGACTAGCACAA
>NW_021285941.1:0-1059 GCF_002162155.2 Triticum dicoccoides
GCGAAGCTGAAGTCCGTCCGAATCATGTTAGCAATTGCCGCATTCTATGATTACGAAATATGGCAAATGGACGTCAAAACGGCATTCCTTAATGGTTTCCTTAAGGAAGAATTGTATATGATGCAGCCGGAAGGTTTTGTCGATCCTAAGAATGCTGACAAAGTGTGCAAGCTCCAACGCTCGATTTATGGGCTGGTGCAAGCATCTCGGAGTTGGAACATTCGCTTTGATGAGATGATCAAAGCGTTTGGGTTTACACAGACTTATGGAGAAGCCTGCGTTTACAAGAAAGTGAGTGGGAGCTCTGTAGCATTTCTCATATTATATGTAGATGACATACTTTTGATGGGAAATGATATAGAACTCTTGGACAGCATCAAGGCCTACTTGAATAAAAGTTTTTCAATGAAGGACCTTGGAGAAGCTGCTTATATATTAGGCATCAAAATCTATAGAGATAGATCAAGACGCCTCATAGGTCTTTCACAAAACACATACCTTGATAAGATATTGAAGAAGTTCAATATGGATCAATCCAAGAAGGGGTTCTTGCCTGTGTTACAAGGTGTGAAATTGAGCTCAGCTCAATGTCCGACCACGGCAGAAGATATAGAAGAGATGAGCGTCATCCCCTATGCCTCAGCCATAGGTTCTATTATGTATGCCATGCTGTGTACCAGACCTGATGTTAACCTTGCCATAAGTTTGGTAGGAAGGTACCAAAGTAATCCTGGCAAGGAACACTGGACAGCGGTCAAGAATATCCTGAAGTACCTGAAAAGGACTAAGGAAATGTTTCTCGTTTATGGAGGTGACGAAGAGCTCGTCGTAAAGGGTTACGTCGACGCTAGCTTCGACACAGATCTGGATGACTCTAAGTCACAAACCGGATACGTGTATATTTTGAATGGTGGGGCAGTAAGCTGGTGCAGTTGCAAGCAAAGCGTCGTGGCGGGATCTACATGTGAAGCAGAGTACATGGCAGCCTCGGAGGCAGCACATGAAGCAATATGGGTGAAGGAGTTCATCACCGACCTAGGAGTCATACCCAATGCGTCG
>NW_021285942.1:0-1227 GCF_002162155.2 Triticum dicoccoides
AGCTTGCTTGCCGGGCGCGGCAACCTCCTTGCCGTCCTTCTTGAAGTTCCTTTTACCCTTGCCTTTCTTGAACTTAGTGGTTTTATTGACCATCAACACTTGATGTTCCTTCCTGACTTCTACCTCTGCTGATTTCAGCATAGCAAATACTTCAGGAATGGTCTTTTCCATCCCCTGCATATTGAAGTTCATCACAAAGCTCTTGTAGCTTGGTGGAAGCGACTGGAGGATTCTGTCAATGACCGCATCATCCGGGAGATTAACTCCCAGCTGAGTCAAGCGGTTATGCAACCCAGACATAGTGAGTATGTGCTCACTGACAGAACTGTTTTCCTCCATCTTACAGCTGAAGAATTTGTCGGAGACTTCATATCTCTCGACCCGGGCATGAGCTTGGAAAACCATTTTCAGCTCTTCGAACATCTCATATGCTCCATGTCTCTCAAAACGCTTTTGGAGCCCCGGCTCTAGGCTGTAAAGCATGCCGCAATGAACGAGGGAGTAGTCATCGAAACGTGCCTGCCAAGCGTTCATAACATCTTGTTCTGCAGGGAGAACGGGTGCGTCACCAAGCGGTGCTTGTAGGACATAATCTTTCTTGGCAGCTATGAGTATGATCCTCAGGTTCCGGACCCAGTCCGTATAGTTGCTGCCATCGTCTTTCAGCTTGGTTTTCTCTAGGAACGCGTTGAAGTTGAGGACTATGTTGGCCATTTAATCTACAAGACATATTGTAAAATATTTAGACTAAGTTCATGATAATTAAGTTCAACTAATCAAATTATTAATGAAATCCCACTTAGATTAGACATCCCTCTAGTCATCTAAGTATTACATGATCCGAGTTAAACTAGACCGTGTCCGATCATCACGTGAGACGGACTAGTCAACATCGGTGAACATCTTCATGTTGATCGTATCTTCTATACGACTCATGCTCGACCTTTCGGTCTTCCGTGTTCCGAGGCCATGTCTGTACATGCTAGGCTCGTCAAGTCAACCTAAGTGTTTGCATGTGTAAATCTGTCTTACACCCGTTGTATGTGAACGTCTGAATAAAACACCCGATCATCACGTGGTGTTTTGAAACAGCGAACTGTCGCAACGGTGCACAGTTAGGGGGAACACTTCTTGAAATTAGTATGAGGGATCACCTTATTTACTACCGTTGTTCTAAGTAAACAAGATGCAAAACATGATAAACATCACATGCAATCAAATAATAAA
>NW_021285943.1:0-1577 GCF_002162155.2 Triticum dicoccoides
TCATAGCATATATTGCAAACAGGGGTCACAAGACCCATCATACAGAGCATACAAGCAACAAGCGGAAGCATTACATGTCTGGGTACAGACATCTACAAAGAAAAAGGCTGAAGAGCCTGACTATCTACAACATCCGATCAAGATCGTAGCTGAGGTACTAGCTACTAGTCGAAGTCCATGGGAACACTAGGAAGACCGAAGTCTCCGCTGCAAAAACATAAATAAAGCAACATGAGTACAACGGTACTCAGCAAGACTTACATCAGATCCTATCGTACATGCATTGGTATCAAGAGGGTAATGTGGGGTTTAGTTGCAGCAAGCCAGCTTTGACTCTGTGGCTACCCTATTCTACGACTACCAGAAACTCTGGAGGTGAAACAACGAACACGAGTCCACTAATCACCATACAATACACTACTATGGATTCGTCCCCGTCTCCCTACGAGAAGGCCATCCATAGCACTCACACTTGTCTTGAGCATTTTATAGTATCCACTTCAAGTTGTCTATGTACCATGTAAGCATCCAAGAAGTCCATAACCGCGGACCCGGCTATTCGAATAGATCATGTTAACCCTGCAGGGGTGTACTTCTTCACACACGCTCTCGCCACTTACCGCCATGTACACGTCATGTATCTCGGCAACCTTCAAGCGGAAGCCTGGCGAGGGTGTCGGCCACGACCTGACTAACCACACAAGACTCTAGTCCAGGTTTATCGCCTATTCGGGTTTCATCCGCAAGGAGATCCGGCCGGGGTGTCGCTTACGGCCCCAAATGATGTGTACAGGGTTCCCGAGCCCACCAACCGGGTGCCACTCGGTACACCGGGCCACGTGTGCCTAGTCTGTCCCAAGCCCACCCTGCCGGGTGCCACTTGGTAGAAAAATAGCACTACCTACAAACACCAGAAACTAGTTGCGACTCCTGGACAGAGATCAAGTTGGTTAATAAGTCGAGAGGGCTTGGAGCGTCCGGAGCCCAATGTGTGGTAGTATCGAGTCATTGGACAACATACACAGAACTCAGGGCTTAAGTACGGTTCCAGTGAGACAACCCACCATGTACTCCTACATGGCCTCTCACCGCTACCTTTACCAAATCGTGTTCACACACTTCACTCTCAGCATCAGAACATATCGTAACACTCCAATTCATTCCCAATGAATCAGACCTGACACAACTCTAAGCAATAGCAGGCATAGCATGGTAGGAACACATCAGTGGCTTCAATCAACTCCTACACATGCTAGTGGGTTTCAACTATTTACTGTGGCAATGACAGGTCATGCAGAGGAAGGGGTTCAACTACCGCAGCACAAAGTAGCAGATGAATCGTTGTTGTCCTAATGCAATAACTGAGAGCAGGAGCGAGAGAGTAGGGTTTTATCGAAATGAACAAGGGGGTTTGCTTGCCTGGTAAAACAACAAGGGAGGCACTGCTTCACAGACAGGTACTCTGGAACGTCTCCGGAGCAGGACCTATCGAGAAGGAACGGTGCCGACAATCAAAACACAATCATATGCAGCAATATGATGCATGAACATGGCATGTAGATGTGATGCTGTTGAGC
>NW_021285944.1:0-811 GCF_002162155.2 Triticum dicoccoides
TGGGGCTGTGAGCGAAACTCCGGCCGGATCTCCTCATGGATGGAACCCGAATAGGCGATAAACCTGGACTAGAGACTTAGGTGATTAGGTAGGTCGTGGCCGACACCCACGTTGGGCTTCCGCTTGAAGGTTGCCGAGTACATGTCGTGTAAACGGCGGTAAGTGGTGAGAGCGTGTGTGAAGAAGTACACCCCTGCAGGGTTAACCTAATCTATTCGAATAGCCGTGTCCACGGAAAAGGACTTCTGGGTTGCTTATATCAGTTCATAGACAAGTGAAAGTGGATACTCTAAAATACGCAAGATAAGCGTGAGTGCTATGGATGGCGTTCTCGTAGGGAGACGGGAGCGGATCCATAGTGGTGTATTGATATGGTGAATATGTGGACTCGTGTGCGCCACCTCAAAAAAAAGTTACTCACAGTCGTAGTTCAGGATAGCCACCGAGTCAAAGCTGGCTTGCTGCAGTTAAACCCCACCATCCCTTTGTTGATAATGATGCACATGTAGATAGTTCTGATGTAAGTCTTGCTGGGTACATTTGTACTCACGTTTGCCTATTTTATGTTTTTGCAGAGAGACTTCAGTCTCACTAGTATTTCCGCGTGGTCTTCGACGTTTAGCTTGTTACCTCAGCTACGATCTTGTGCCTCGGCAGGATTTGGTAGATAGTCAGGCTTCTCAGCCTTTTTCATTTATAGATGTCTGTACTCAGACATGATAGCTTCCGCTTGTGCTTGATTTGTATGCTCTGAATGTTGGGTCATGAGACCCATGTTTGTAATATCTCGCTCCTCGGAGCCTATTGAATA
>NW_021285945.1:0-2149 GCF_002162155.2 Triticum dicoccoides
TACACTCTGCAGAGGTTTGCGCACTTTTCCCCACAAGACTCGATCGCCTCCGTTTGGTTTCTCGCACTACATGGTGTTTGAGAAACGGATGACCGAGACACAGTCTTTCAGAAGCGCTAGCACCTTACATGTGGGTAGACCTGTACACCTACATCCCCTACATCTGCTAGCCTACCCGTAAGAGTTCGCACAACTTACTCCACTATGCCAGAGCCCATAATGGCTTGTGGCTGCACACGTAAGTTACTAGTATGAATTATCTTATGATCCCTTTGAGCCTGGGTGGCGGTCCAAAAAAAACAGGCAAGTCCTGATAGACATCAGGTGCCTCAATCCACCCAGATGTGTGTTTAAGTTGCCACCTTAGATAAACCATTAAAATTATCAATCTCACATCTGTCATGGATATCACTCACCCAATCCACGTCTACTAGCATAGCATGGCAATATAAGCAAACGTAGAGTAACTCCCAAAGGTTTCATAATAATACAGGTAATAGGTACTACCCCATCTACTTCCCATCCCACAATTTAATTAGATCCTAATCATGCAATGTGTGAGGATTGATCTAATGCATAAAAACTGGGTTGTAGAAAAGGTATGATCAAAGTGTTACTTGCCTTGCTGACGATCCGCGAAACCTAGAGACTCGAAGTAACAAGCGGCGCACTCCGGGTGATCTATCGCAGACAAACAACAAGCATACAATAAGTACTCATCTAATGCACAGGTAAAATCTCGAATAAAAGATCCAACCAGAAAGTTCAACTTAAGAACCCTGGTGGCAAAAGAAACGAATCAAATAAAGCAATGAAAGTCAAACGACGAAAGAAAACAACTCGGTTCTAGCAAGTTGAAACTAAGTCAAATTTTACAGTAGCAAAACTTTGTTTAAGTTGATTAGTCGGAACGCGGTTTCGAAACGAAACTCCAGGCGCTTGAATCACCTGATTCCGATAAACGAGTGGAAAGATAGACTAGAAAGAAGATCGGATCTGAAATCACGATCGGAAGAATCGCGGAATAAATCCGACGAGAAAAGAGAACGACGAACGGTTAAACGAACAGACATTCATTAACCGAGGCGATCTGGTGATCACGTTCATTAAGACGAACGGTCCGGCGAACGCTCGCTAAACAAAACCGGAAAGAAAAACCGGCGAGAAAAACCGATCTAGGGTTTCGGAAAGAAAAACCGAACGAAAAAACGATCTAGAAAACCGGAACGGTTAGAAGAAAATGATCCGAGAAAAAGAGACGCGGGGCAACCTCGGCGAGGTCTCCGGTGAGGGGCTCCGGCGGCGGCGGCGTTGGGTGGCGGCGGCGTGGGGCGGCGCGGTGGTGAGGGGCGGCGGCGTAGGTGGTGGTGAGGAGAGGGGAGGAGGGGTTTGGTTTGATGTGTTAGAGGGGGGGTGCTTGGGTATTTATATTGGGGAGGGGAGGGTTTTGCTTGGGGTAGGGGGCAAGAAATAGATTAGGATTAGGAAACAAGAGAAATAGATCTAGGAATAGATACGGAATAAACGAAGTAGGAAAAGAGTCCTACTAGGACAAGGAAAAAGGAGCGGCGGCGGCTCCCTGGCGCCTGGCGCTAGGCGCGCGGTGGCCTGGGGCGCGGTGGCCTTCGGCCCGGCTGGGCCTTGGCCTGGCCGGCCTTGGTCCAGTTTTTTTTTAAAATGGTCTCGCTCGCAGAAAAAAAACAAAAATAAATCTAAACGAACTCCGAAAAATCTAAAGTAAATTTTCCCCGACTCCTAAAAATGAGCCGAACAAAATGAACTTTTCTCCGGACCTAAAATGCAATTTTTGAAAACGCGCATTTTTCCCTAAGGCAAATAAACTTCGAGAAAAATCCAAAATTTGATTTATTTATTAAATCTTCATTTTTCCTAAATTTTGGGAAAGTCATATTATTCCCTCTCTTATTTTTTTATATTGGAAAAATATTTGAAGATAAAATAAATAAATCCAATGATCCTCTTTTCATAATTTTGAGAGAACTCAAATACGAAAATAATGAAATCTCCAACTCTCTCCGAGGGTCCTTGAGCTGCGTGAAATTTCTAGGATCAACAAAATGCAAGAAAATATGACATGCATGATGATCTTATGTATAACATTCCAAATTTGAAAATTTGGGATGTTACA
>NW_021285946.1:0-1187 GCF_002162155.2 Triticum dicoccoides
ACGTTCTATTGACTACTTCAGTTTGTCCATCAGTTTGGGGGTGACAAGTAGTACTAAAAAGCAGTTTAGTCCCCAACTTAGCCCATAAACATCTCCAAAAGTGGCTAAGAAATTTAGTATCACGATCTGAAACAATAGTATTTGGCACACCATGCAAGCGAATAATTTCACGAAAGAACAAATCAGCAACATTAACAGCATCATCGCTTTTATGACATGGTATAAAGTGTGCCATTTTCGAGAATCTATCCACGACAACAAATATGCTATCCCTCCCCTTCTTTGTTCGAGGTAAACCTAAAACAAAGTCCATAGATATATCCTCCCAAGGAACACTAGGTACAGGCAAAGGCATATATAAACCATGAGAATTGAGTCGTGACTTAGCTTTTTGACATGTAGTGCATCGAGCAATAAAACTCTCAACATCCCGTCTCATCTTTGGCCAAAAGAAATGTGTAGCAAGTACGTCCTCCGTCTTCTTCACGCCAAAGTGTCCCATTAATCCTCCTCCATGCGCCTCCTGCAACAACAAAAGACGAACGGAGCTAGCTGGAATGCATAGCTTGTTAGCACGAAACACAAATCCATCGTTAACGACAAACTTGTTCCACATTCTTCCTTCTTTACAATTCTGCATTACATCTTTAAAATCAGCATCATGCACATATTGATATTTGATGGTCTCCAAACCAAATATTTTGAAGTCAAGTTGTGAAAGCATAGTATAGCGACGAGACAATGCATCAGCAATAAAATTTTCTTTTCCCTTCTTGTGTTTAATGACATAAGGGAAAGTCTCAATGAATTCAACCCATTTAGCATGTCTACGATTCAGTTTAGCTTGACTTTTAATATGTTTCAAAGATTCATGATCAGAATGTATAACAAACTCTTTGGGCCATAAATAATGTTGCCATGTTTCTAAAGTCCGAACAAGAGCATATAATTCTTTATCATAAGTAGAATAATTCAGACTAGGCCCACTCAATTTTTCAGAAAAGTATGCAACAGGTTTGCCATCTTGTAATAACACACCTCCTAATCCAATTCCACTAGCATCACATTCAAGCTCAAAAGTCTTATTAAAATCAGGAAGTTGGAGTAAAGGAGCATGTGTCAACTTATCTTTCAATACCGTGAAGGCTTCTTCCTGTGCGGTACCCCAAACAAAAGGCACATCCTTC
>NW_021285947.1:0-1237 GCF_002162155.2 Triticum dicoccoides
TCGGTGTGTCTCGGGTGGAGGTCTATTCCTTCGTTGACCGTGAGAGCTTGTCATGGGCTAAGTTGGGACTCCCCTGCAGGGATTGATCTTTCGAAAGCCGTGCCCGCGGTTATGGGCAGATGGGAATTTGTTAATGTCCGGTTGTAGATAACTTTAATTAAACTTAATTAAAATGAATCAACCGTGTGTGTTACCGTGATGGCCCCTTCTCGGCGGAGTCCGGGAAGTGGACACGGTGTTGGAGTTATGCTTGCGCAGGATGTTCCTTTAGCTCCTCGCTCGTGCTTCGCCTTCTCTTCTCGCTCTCTTTTGCGTATAAGTTAGCCACCACATATGCTAGTCGCTTGCTGCAGCTCCACATATATTTGCCTTATCCATTCCTATGAGCTTAAATAGTCTTGATCGCGTGGGTGTGAGATTGCTGAGTCCCTGTGGCTCACAGATACTACAACTCCAGATGCAGGTCCAGGTGATTCTGCTCCAGGTGACGAGTACGAGCTCAAGTGGGAGTTCGACGAGGACTCTCAGCGATACTACGTGTCCTTTCCGGATGATCAGTAGTGGTGCCTAGTTGGGGTTATCGATTCAGGACCTTGTCGCATGTTGGGTTCTTTTCTATTTTGGCGCCGTAGTCGGGCCATGAGTGTTTGTTTGATGTATGTTATTTATGTACTCTGATGTGACGTGGTGAGTGTAAGCCAACTATGTTATCTTCCCCTTTTATTATATATTACATGGGATGTTGTAATGATTGCCTGACTTGCGACATTGCTTTCAATGCGGTTATGCCTCTAAGTCGTGCCTCGACACGTGGGAGCTATAGCCGCATCGAGGGCGTGACAAGTTGGTATCAGAGCCTTCCCTGACCTTAGGAGCCCCATTGCTTGATCGTTTTTAGCAGCCGAGTTGTGTCTAGAAAAATGTTTTGAGTCCTTAGGAATTATATATCGGAGAGCTTAGGAATTCTTTTTACTTCCCAGTCTCCTCATCGCTCTGGTAAGGCATCCTGACGTAGAGTTTTGACTCTTCTCTTCTAAAATTTCACTAAATTTTTTTTTTAGGATCACGCGAGTATCTTGGTTTTGTTCCGATGGTTTTGTGACGAGAACATTGTTCTTGGTGCCTCCTGTCTTTAGGGGTTGTGGCAGTGTCCCGGGGAGTTGAGCTCCGAGGTGTTGTCGTCACAATTTTATCGTTGCAATTCTGGTATACTTGAGATATGTTCGCCGACATCGAA
>NW_021285948.1:0-1098 GCF_002162155.2 Triticum dicoccoides
GCCCGCGGGGAAAACAGCATGCCAGCCGCCCGTGGGGGAAACTGCATGCCCAAGATCCCCGACGCAGCGGACGAGATCGAGGTCCTTTGCACAGCAAAGGGCAACTTGGAGGAGCGGCAGCTGCAGACCACGCATCTCCCGCACACGCCTACGCGCTAGGAGGCCGCGCGCAGCAGCCTGCAGCCTCATCACCGCCGACACGTGGCGGGTAGCGATCCAAGACGGAAGCGGTGACGGTGACGGCAGGGACTTGATCTGCTAGATGTGGACGCCCTGGGATGGCGGCGGCACTGATGGGAACGAGGTCGTCGCACTCCCCTCGTAGGGCATCCCATACTGGGCGGCAGAGGTGACCGGCGGTGGCTGCTGCAGCTGCAGCGGCTGCTGCGCTGTCGCACCGGGCAGCGGCAGCGGCTGCTGCGGTGGAGCGCCGGGCACAGCGGAGGCCGCTAGGAACGGCGGCTGCCACTGCAGCCAGGGCTAGGCAGTGGTGGCGATGAATGGCGGCTGCAGCGGCCTGGCGAGCGCGGCAAAGGCCGGCTGGTGCGGCGGCTGCTACGGCAGCCACGGCTGCGCGGGGGCGACGATGGGCGGCGTAACCAGGTGCGACCCGTAGGACCCGGCCAAGAACAGGTGGTCCCGCAGCACCCCGGACACCTCCTCCCAGGTGAGGACGGTGGGGGCGGGCGTGACAGAGGATCCCGGCGCGGGCAGGAGCGGGGTGACGGTCGTGGTGGTCGCCGGAGGCGACAAGGTGACCAGCAGCGGAAGAGACGGGCTTGGCGGCGGTGAAGACATGATCGAACCGAAGCTAGCTGATACCAAATTGTTATGTCGCTGCTAGAAGGAGGGCGCCAGGAGGGCCGGCCGGGGGCCTTTTTGCCCACAGCCGGGCAAGAGGGAAGGGATTTCCTTCTTAATTTTTGCTTGATTAGATTGATACATCTCATCTCTTTATATAGAGAGGTTTACTTGACTCCCAAGCAAGGCTTACTTGACCCCTAAGCAAGCGACCCTTATCTCTAATTAATCCTAAGACTAATGGGCCCATTAGGCCCATTACGTACTCTAACAAGGCAAGTCTTGTAGATCAATTGC
>NW_021285949.1:0-1969 GCF_002162155.2 Triticum dicoccoides
AAAGGGGCTCGGTCCGCCGGTCCCATAGGTGTCCGTGGATCAGTCTCCCCGACAACGTGCGCGCCTCTACATCCACTAGTATGTACGTACACGTTCGCGACCAGAATGACAACGCTACATACGCTTAGACCAGGTAGGTCCTGACTGTCAGGCACTTCCTTGCGTCCGAAGATGTAGATGGTGGGTCCCAGTAGTCAGGGGCGAATCATTTTTTTATTTTTTGCCCGGACGCACTTCCTTGCGTGCGAAGATGTAGCTGGTGGGTCCCCGCAGTCAGTGGGGAAACTTTTTTTTCACGAAATACAGTGGCCCGTCCGGTGGGTCCCATCTATCAGGTGGAGGAATCATTATTTCCTCATAATAAGGAGGCACTTCCTTGCTGTGGCCGTGGACCCAGCTGTCAGCCTCTCCACGTACAGTCCATGTCCGATGGAAGTCGTTCCTTGACCACATTGACCACGCCGCACCGAGAGCACCACGGCGGTGGACGATGGCGAGGCCTAGGAAGGGGACGATGCGGAGCCGGGGAAGACGCGGCAGTGGATGCCCACGCGGAGAGGAGCACGAGGGTTCACTAGTTCGGTTGTGGTGTGAGGCTGTTGTCGCCGCAGAATAACATGGGGTGTGGGTGAGTGGAGGGATGGCCTGGCCAGCGGTGGGAGTAGTAGGGGGCGGTGAGGCCTCCACGGCAGCACAACCGGCCATGGGAGGCAGGAGCAGGCGGCACGACCGGCGCTGCTTTGGGCGGCTGGAGCAAGAAGACCAGAGGTTGAAGAAGCACGACGGTCGTTGGATGGACATCGTACGGTCAGTGCAGCTAGAATAATTTATATTGACTAAGTTGACAAAGCCCTTGGTACGCGCCAACTTAGTAGGCCCACAGGTCAGCCTCCGAAATGGTGCGCCCCAGATGTCAGGGGGATGAATCATTTTTTGGGCGGCCGAAGCTAAGAATATCCGAGATTGAAGAAGAAGCACAACATCCGTTGGATAGACATCCAACGGCCACTGCTGCTAGAACCGTGTGTTGACTATAATAAGTTGACAAAGCCTTGCATACACGTCAACTTATTTTTTTAGGGGAGCGTCAACTTAGTACGCCCACAAGTGTGTGGCAGAGAACTTATAGCCCATTTGCGATTTGTAAGAATGTACAGCCCATTTTTGAATTCTAATGGAATTTACTACAGCCCATTTACAGTTTGTTAAAAGTACAACCCATTTTCTAGCTAGGACAACGATTAATAATTTCAACCAACTATTGAAGACACAATTCAATAAAATTTCCCACATTTTGATGGGATCCGAAATATTTTTATCCCAAAATTTCTAGTCAAATTAAATATAAATTTGTATTACGTAAAAATCGAACGAAACATTGCGCGCGCAACAATGAAAATTTAAGATTTTCAAAATCCATAAATAATATTTTATAAACTAATTTCGTGTTTGGTGCATTTTTATAGTTAATGCCTAGTTTTTATAATTACATCCCATTTATTATTTTTTAAAGCCCATTTTCCTGTTAAGCCTAATGCATCCCTCCTAGGAAAGATTTGCAGCCCAGCGGGGCGGAGAATAACAAGTTGACCTTGCCTGGGTATTCCTCAAAAAAACGTATAGCTGGGCTAGCCATTTTCATCTTGAAAAAATTAATATTTGGGCTGGATATCTGGCCTGGGCTAGACGGGCCACAGCCTGCCCAGTTAATACCCTGCTCTCCTCTGAACAACAACGAAATCATCGCCAAGAAAAACTCTGCAGTGCACACGCCTCAAAAACACAAATACTGCTCGAGCTGCTTGGTCCCAGCTGTCGGCCGCACCTTGTGCAATTCTCTCGTTTATATTGACTACATAGGTTGACAATGGTGTGGGACCGTGATGTCAGGAAACCAGGAGGAAGCAAAAAAAATATAGTTGTACATAATGAGGAGGCACTTGCGTACGTACGGCTATGGCCCTAGTGG
>NW_021285950.1:0-1969 GCF_002162155.2 Triticum dicoccoides
AAAGGGGCTCGGTCCGCCGGTCCCATAGGTGTCCGTGGATCAGTCTCCCCGACAACGTGCGCGCCTCTACATCCACTAGTATGTACGTACACGTTCGCGACCAGAATGACAACGCTACATACGCTTAGACCAGGTAGGTCCTGACTGTCAGGCACTTCCTTGCGTCCGAAGATGTAGATGGTGGGTCCCAGTAGTCAGGGGCGAATCATTTTTTTATTTTTTGCCCGGACGCACTTCCTTGCGTGCGAAGATGTAGCTGGTGGGTCCCCGCAGTCAGTGGGGAAACTTTTTTTTCACGAAATACAGTGGCCCGTCCGGTGGGTCCCATCTATCAGGTGGAGGAATCATTATTTCCTCATAATAAGGAGGCACTTCCTTGCTGTGGCCGTGGACCCAGCTGTCAGCCTCTCCACATACAGTCCATGTCCGATGGAAGTCGTTCCTTGACCACATTGACCACGCCGCACCGAGAGCACCACGGCGGTGGACGATGGCGAGGCCTAGGAAGGGGACGATGCGGAGCCGGGGAAGACGCGGCAGTGGATGCCCACGCGGAGAGGAGCACGAGGGTTCACTAGTTCGGTTGTGGTGTGAGGCTGTTGTCGCCGCAGAATAACAGGGGGTGTGGGTGAGTGGAGGGATGGCCTGGCCAGCGGTGGGAGTAGTAGGGGGCGGTGAGGCCTCCACGGCAGCACAACCGGCCATGGGAGGCAGGAGCAGGCGGCACGACCGGCGCTGCTTTGGGCGGCTGGAGCAAGAAGACCAGAGGTTGAAGAAGCACGACGGTCGTTGGATGGACATCGTACGGTCAGTGCAGCTAGAATAATTTATATTGACTAAGTTGACAAAGCCCTTGGTACGCGCCAACTTAGTAGGCCCACAGGTCAGCCTCCGAAATGGTGCGCCCCAGATGTCAGGGGGATGAATCATTTTTTGGGCGGCCGAAGCTAAGAATATCCGAGATTGAAGAAGAAGCACAACATCCGTTGGATAGACATCCAACGGCCACTGCTGCTAGAACCGTGTGTTGACTATAATAAGTTGACAAAGCCTTGCATACACGTCAACTTATTTTTTTAGGGGAGCGTCAACTTAGTACGCCCACAAGTGTGTGGCAGAGAACTTATAGCCCATTTGCGATTTGTAAGAATGTACAGCCCATTTTTGAATTCTAATGGAATTTACTACAGCCCATTTACAGTTTGTTAAAAGTACAACCCATTTTCTAGCTAGGACAACGATTAATAATTTCAACCAACTATTGAAGACACAATTCAATAAAATTTCCCACATTTTGATGGGATCCGAAATATTTTTATCCCAAAATTTCTAGTCAAATTAAATATAAATTTGTATTACGTAAAAATCGAACGAAACATTGCGCGCGCAACAATGAAAATTTAAGATTTTCAAAATCCATAAATAATATTTTATAAACTAATTTCGTGTTTGGTGCATTTTTATAGTTAATGCCTAGTTTTTATAATTACATCCCATTTATTATTTTTTAAAGCCCATTTTCCTGTTAAGCCTAATGCATCCCTCCTAGGAAAGATTTGCAGCCCAGCGGGGCGGAGAATAACAAGTTGACCTTGCCTGGGTATTCCTCAAAAAAACGTATAGCTGGGCTAGCCATTTTCATCTTGAAAAAATTAATATTTGGGCTGGATATCTGGCCTGGGCTAGACGGGCCACAGCCTGCCCAGTTAATACCCTGCTCTCCTCTGAACAACAACGAAATCATCGCCAAGAAAAACTCTGCAGTGCACACGCCTCAAAAACACAAATACTGCTCGAGCTGCTTGGTCCCAGCTGTCGGCCGCACCTTGTGCAATTCTCTCGTTTATATTGACTACATAGGTTGACAATGGTGTGGGACCGTGATGTCAGGAAACCAGGAGGAAGCAAAAAAAATATAGTTGTACATAATGAGGAGGCACTTGCGTACGTACGGCTATGGCCCTAGTGG
>NW_021285951.1:0-1129 GCF_002162155.2 Triticum dicoccoides
GGGGGCACCGCACACGGCTAAGAGATCCAAGGGATCAATTGTTGTGTCTTTGGTGCTAGCCCTGCCCCTCTATTTATATGTTGAGCCCCGGGGTCGAAACTTGGAGCAAAAGCCTCCTCAAAGTCGGTTTTTCCCGAAAGGCAAGAGTCCCACTCGGACTCCAGGACCAAACGCCACAAACCTTGGCGTCTGGCCCAGACGCCATGGGCCTCGGCGTCTGGCCCAGGGCCAGACGCCAGGGTCTCCGGCGTTTGGCCCCCTGGCCTCCGCAAAACTCCTTTTTGCACCGATCTAAAGCCTCATGGGCTTGACCCCTTGGCCTAACCATATCATCCAATATATGAATCTTTACGTCTCGACCATTTCGAGACTCCTCGTCATGTCCCCGATCTCATCCGGGACTCCGAACTCCTTCGGTTCATCAAAACATGTAAACTCATAATATAACTATCATCGTAACCTTAAGCGTGCGGACCCTACGGGTTCGAGAACAATGTAGACACGACCGAGACACGTCTCCGGTCAATAACCAATAGCGGGACCTGGATGCCCATATTGGCTCCTACATATTCTACGAAGATCTTTATCGGTCAGACCGCATAACAACATACGATGTTCCCTTTGTCATCGATATGTTACTTGCCCGAGATTCGATCGTCGGTATCCAATACCTAGTTCAATCTCGTTACTGGCAAGTCTCTTTACTCGTTCCGTAATACATCATCTCACAACTAACATATTAGTTGCAGTGCTTGCAAGGCTTATGTGATGTGCATTACCGAGAGGGCCCAGAGATACCTCTCCGACAATCGGAGTGAAAAATCCTAATCTCGAAATACGCCAACCCAACATCTACTTTTGGAGACACCTGTAATGCTCCTTTATAATCACCCAGTTACGTTGTGACGTTTGGTAGCACCCAAGGTGTTCCTCCGGCAAACGGGAGTTGCATAATCTCATAGTTATAGGAACATGTATAAGTCATGAAGAAAGCAATAGCAACATACTAAACGATCAGGTGCTAAGCTAATGGAATGGGTCATGTCAATCAGATCATTCAACTAATGATGTGACCTCGTTACTCAAATAACAACTCTTTTGTCTATGGTTAGGAAACATAACCATCTTT
>NW_021285952.1:0-5999 GCF_002162155.2 Triticum dicoccoides
ACTTCCAGGAGGGAGACCGCGGCCGCGGCCGGGGGGGGGAGGGGGGGGGGCACAGACACGGCCGAGCGCCGCTGCAATCGACGGCGCGAGGTTGTTGAAGGCGATTTGGCGGAGATGCGTCCAGAGATCGCGCCACCGGCGCGAGAGGACGCTGGTGCGAGCGGCGGTGGCAGCGCATCCCATGAGGGTGAGGATTAGGAGGAGGAGCTCTTGCGGGAGGAAGCTGATGTGGTCCGGCTCGCCGCCGCCGCCGCTTGGGCTACACAGCTGCGGCTGCGTGGAACGCAGGCGACGCCCCGGCCTCACCTCCATCGGAGCACCAGCAATCTGCGGGGACGAACGGAGTCGACGACGCCCGGATCTTGACTCCATGGAAGGGAAGGCAGCTTCGCCAAGCAAAACCAAAGCCCACGGTTTTCCCCCTTTTGGAACTGAAACCCCGGTGTGTTTGGGTCCCCACCCAGGTTTTCAGCCGACCATCTTTATTATATACACTTTTTTATTTTCAGACCAGCATTTCCCAAATAATACCGAATTCCAATTTCTGGTGCAAAACATTCTCTGGTGCAAAACATTCTCATCGGAGGCATTAGATAATAAATGAAGGCTAACCCTCTTCTTTCAAACCAACAGAGAAACGACTCGATTCCCGCGCAAACGTTCGCGCATTGGCATGGTGATCTCGCATTGGCGCGAACGTTCCCGAGCAACCTACCAAATCTCTATGCTTTTGATGGAAACCTGGGACAGCCATACCTTTTTTTTAGTTTGTACCCCCTCGGCCGATGAAATTGATAAAACTACCTCCACTTCGTGTAATTGGCAAAAAGGCCCTGACAGAAGTGTGACCAGGTGAGATGTATCTCCTTCCTGTGTAGGAAGCCTCTTCCCTCCGTAGATTGGGGTTGAATGCGGCGGTCCATGGGCCAGAAGCGGCGCAGGGTCCGAGCGCGTGAGTAGATTCCTCTTTCCAACATAAAAGTTGTGGGAAGTACCATATCATCCGGGAGGGAGGAACCGAATCCAGAGTTTGGCATGGAGGCGGCCCCCCTACACACACATTGTCATCCCCGTCGAATGGCCCAAAGCGCGCTACCCGCGATGCTATATGGTGGTAGACGGCCGTCCGGGAACCTTACTGATGTGATCGGCACACCCGTTCCCTCATGTGATCGGCCTGTCTCTTTTATTCTCTAATGCAAGATCCAGTTGGATTAATACCACATACTTTGGATTACCTACATCAACACTTGCTTTTTTTTAAATCCGCATTTTCTCAGCAGTGTTTGCATTGCTAGAACATCTAGCTGTAAATCCATGTACATGCAACACTTAACTTTTGATAAGGCAATTTGTAATTTAGTCCGTAAAAACACCCTAACAATTTTTGGCACTATGTACTTTAGCTCATACTTCACCTTATTACCAAAGGGTTTAGGATTTATCCTAACCATATTTGTCGTTGTCGATGAGGACAAATGCCAAAGGCTTTAGGCTTTACCCTAACCTACTTGTCTTGGTCGATGACGACAAATGATAAAGGGTTTTGGATTTACCCTAACCATATTTGTCATCATGGACGACGACCAATGCCGAAAGGTTTAGGCTTTACCCTAACAATATTTGTCATCATTGACGACAAAAAATGCCAAAGGGTTTTGGATTTACCCTAACAATATGCCAAATGGATATTTAATCATTCATCATTCATCAACAAGCAAGATCATCATGCCAAATGCATCAGTCAGCAATCATGATAAATGCATCATTAATCAATAGTCTAGATCATCATCAATTTGTTCGTTCAAATAGTCTAGATTATCATTAATTAGTTCGTTCATACATCCATCATCAGTACGCATGACTTACCAGCTCAACACTAAAAGTTCAATAGGTTCAACACTCGCAGCTCAACATACATGACTTAACACTTTAATCTATATCTATATCTATATCTATATCTATCTCTATCTCTATCTATCTATATCTATATCTACATCTATAACTAATATTAAAAGGAGGAAGCTTTCTTAGTTCTCCATCTGTCACCCTTTTATATCCGTTAATTTAATGTCACCCATATGAATTGATGGTTGAGATTTATTGTATGTAGTGTGTTTCTCTGAGTTGATAAAAATGTCTCCCAATGCCACATATAAGTGAGAAAAAAAGTTTTTTTTGCCCATCATAATTTTCTCCATCGTCCACTAAATCCTCTATACATGGATCAGCCTCATGAAATCCTTTGCACGGACTGGCCGACCTTTGTGTACGTCAATTGTAGTTGTACTACAGAAGGAATTGGACATGAGATTCCATATGAATCAGTTATTTGCTTAGCCAGCCTGGCTCCATACGTATCTCATAAAACCTAATCGCGGGCCAAGATTCGGTGAGGACATGGATAGAGGCAACACTACAAGAAAAATAAATGAATTCGCGTATGAAACATACTCGACAAAGAGCATTTTAACCATGACGAAGTGTAAGCTGAGTGTTACACTCGGTTTAGTGTACTTCACATCCAGGACCTCATCGGCGGGTATAACAGAGCGGTAGTCTTCATACTTGTGCGACAGATTGAAATCCCAGCCATTCGCCTCACTCGTAGACAGAAGGATCTCCATTGCACTGACCTGAGTATCACAACCATACACGGCCCTGATCCAGTCTTGCTGGTACTGCGTGGTACACAAGAGCTCGCCCTTGACTGAAAATCATGGTCTTGTAGTTGTCATACCAGGAAGTGATCTCCTTCATCTTAGCCCGCAGATCAGTAGTTGTCTCGGAGGATTCATGTTGGAGGTCTCCGTCGGCTTCAACCGAACTTCTTGGCACATCTGTAGTTAGCTTGGTAGTCTGTGGGGTAGTGTGTGTGTGTGTGTGCGCGCGCGCGTGCGCATGCGTGCGTGTGTGTGTGTGTACGTGCGGTGGTGGCGTGTGTTTGTATCATGATGTTCGGATGTATGCAGTGATGGCTGCTTTATAATATGAAGCGGGGGAACCCTTTTTCATCTGTGTGTTTGAAAGAAAAGAGTGGGTTCTCAACAATAACAAAGATTTTTTGGAGATTTTTTTTAGAAAAAAGAGGATGACCCCCGGCCTCTGCATTTCGGAGATGCATGCATCTATTTTATTGATTATTCACGAGGACCTTACAAAGTAAAACAATAATATACCTGAATCCATCATCTTGGCAATCTGCCGCTACTCCTCTTCATATGATGAAGGGGTGCAAGCTGGGTCACATACCCAGACCTCTCACCTAAGCCTAACATCTAAAGCTGGAGGCCCCGACCGAGCCATCTGTCAGGTCCGGGGCACAAACCGGTCCGACGCACTGACATGTGTTGCCGCCGCCATCTTCCACTGGTCCATCTTTAGAGCAGATTGAGGTGTCAACCTTGGTAGGTCCTCCGCCATCGACGTCACCACAACATCAAACGACGACCTCCACCTACGCGAGCCTTGGCAGTTCCTCCACCATCGACGCCACCACGACGCCAAATGTCGACCTCCACGAACGTGAGTCCATCTCCAAGCAACGGGCGTAGATCCATGCTAGGATAAGAACGCACCACCGTCGTCGCTCACCACCCGCAAGTGCCACCCAACCCCAAGGTTCCCAAAGCGGCGCCTTCAAGAAGGGAACGGCGCCATGAGCGCCGCCGCCGCCCAACAAAGTTAGGGCTTTTGCCCGGGAGACCTATGGGAAAGGAAAGTGAGGAGACCAGTCCATACCGACGGCTCCAAGGAGGAGAAAGGCGCCCTCAGACGTTGCCGTCAGCGCGGCCGGTCATGGTCGGTCAGGGATTTCGCGCGAACTAGATCCCTGCCACCAGCAGCGCCTCCTGTACAAAATCGGCGACCAAGGGAGGCATGGCCCGACTAGGCTGGCCTGCACGCCGAACAGGGGAGGAGGGGAGGCACCAGATCGCGTCCACCGACCGTCGCAGAAGCCGCAGCCAGCCGTCAACGACCACCGGGATCCCGCCGCCCGCGCGGCCAAGACGGCAGATCCACCGCCCGCACGGCTGCTCGCCGGAGCCTCGTGCCTCGTCAAAGGAGCTGCCGCTCCAGATCCAGGACACCCCTCGCAGGCAGGGCAGCCGAGGCCCCGCGGTTACCATCCTTGGCGCCCTGAGCTTGCCCGGCGGCTGCCTCAGGCGGCGGCGAGGAGGTGGGGCGAGGTGGGGAAGTGGCCGCGATGGCGTGGCTAGGGTTCCCCCGCCACCGTCGGGGGAGGCGACGTGGGGGTCGCGGGAGGGGTCAGGTCGATACCAGTACCCCAAAGATTCTGATTGACAGAGCTAAGATTTCTTGGAGATGTTGGTTGGTTTTGGTAATGCAACATTCCGTGTGTTGTATGCGATTTGAAAATATGAGATGAGCTCTTGTCTGATTATAAACATCAATATTACACATTTCTTTCTCCGAGTGTTGTTAAAATAAAACATATACATTTCGATTTACCTTGAGCTACCTCTGTACATTGCATATGTTCACCAGTGCGAATTTAGCCTTGGCCAAATTATCACAAAATTGGTATTGCCTTTCCAAGAGCCAACTGCACCCTGTACAAAAGGCTAAGTTACCTTAACATACTGAATCATATCAGGTAGTTAAGTATAATCTGGCAAGAAGATGATTGTCTGGAAACAAATTTGGTACACGTTTTAAATCTGAACCTGCAAAAACAGAGAGGAGTCAGGTGCGTGCCTACTACATATTTAGATGTTTGCATAGCCATGAAATCAGATACTGTGTGCACTTTAGTGATGGGTTGGTTATTGTACTTCTTTTGGCTAAATGTCTGTCAATGTCACCAGAACTATGATGTGATCATGTAGACATCGCATATCCAGACTTTTATTGCTCATGTGTTCTCCCCAATAATATTAGTATTACTATTGGAATAGTTTCTTGGTCAAATATCCCATATCTTTCTTGATGGTAGTTAATTCATCATACTATTGTTATATATATCCATAATCATATGTTGTGATTGCATCAGGCAGTGAAGAAACTCAAATTTGGTAGTCAATGTTGTGTTTGTATGCAGGATTCACTTAGCAAATTCAGAAGTCTTCCCACTTAACATTTTTTATTTATGGTGGGGACATGTGAAGTGGTCTCAGACGATGAGGCCACCGGCGCAGCTGCACAACATATAGTTAGGCGTGAATAAGATGTGTTCTTTAGCACTCTGCTTCTTCCTTCTAGGCGCCGGCCCCAAATTGGCTGGTCTAACCTTTTGGCCAGCTCCTCCTCCAGCATATAGGTTCAACTACTCATTTTCACTAAATATTCTTTATTCTGATTACTTTGTTATTATGTTACCATTGATCCTGCTTTCTCAGGCTGATTTGGTAATCTCGTCATACCTTCTTTTCTAATTTCTCTTTACTTATCTATAATCGTTGAACCATTTATTCTCTGTTTGGTTGTAGTTTGTAAGTTGCTTTCTTAGTAAAGAACTAAATAAAGATTCGTTGTTGATGACTATTTTCTTGGATAAGATTGGATTCTTTAGATGGTGAGCTGACCTATTTGTTACCTCAGCTGACGGGATATCAACAGATGCTTCAGTTCTGCTAGTGGCAAACCATTGCTTGAGATGACATCCTGTGCAAGATTATCCTCGTGGAGGGCGCTGACACAGTGGCACCCTCCTCGACCTGCTAACCCCGTGACCTAGGTTAGATTATTCCCCTTTCCTCATGTCTGATTTCTATTTTTGTGTTGCTCTGCTCGATTTGGAGGTTCCCCCATGTTACATGGGATGCCTTCCCGATGGCTGGGACCTCCTTGTTATAATGTGGTTTATGTGGTGTTCACGGTGATATAATGTTTGAGGTCAATTTGATCTGTAGCTATTCTTTGCGAGTACAATCACATATTGCTATTATATGTGAGCACACTTACAGATTTCGGTCCTCTAGAGATGGCGTTTTTTCTGTTCTTTTCATAATATACGGCTTTTTATATACATGATCATG
>NW_021285953.1:0-5999 GCF_002162155.2 Triticum dicoccoides
ACTTCCAGGAGGGAGACCGCGGCCGCGGCCGGGGGGGGGAGGGGGGGGGGCACAGACACGGCCGAGCGCCGCTGCAATCGACGGCGCGAGGTTGTTGAAGGCGATTTGGCGGAGATGCGTCCAGAGATCGCGCCACCGGCGCGAGAGGACGCTGGTGCGAGCGGCGGTGGCAGCGCATCCCATGAGGGTGAGGATTAGGAGGAGGAGCTCTTGCGGGAGGAAGCTGATGTGGTCCGGCTCGCCGCCGCCGCCGCTTGGGCTACACAGCTGCGGCTGCGTGGAACGCAGGCGACGCCCCGGCCTCACCTCCATCGGAGCACCAGCAATCTGCGGGGACGAACGGAGTCGACGACGCCCGGATCTTGACTCCATGGAAGGGAAGGCAGCTTCGCCAAGCAAAACCAAAGCCCACGGTTTTCCCCCTTTTGGAACTGAAACCCCGGTGTGTTTGGGTCCCCACCCAGGTTTTCAGCCGACCATCTTTATTATATACACTTTTTTATTTTCAGACCAGCATTTCCCAAATAATACCGAATTCCAATTTCTGGTGCAAAACATTCTCTGGTGCAAAACATTCTCATCGGAGGCATTAGATAATAAATGAAGGCTAACCCTCTTCTTTCAAACCAACAGAGAAACGACTCGATTCCCGCGCAAACGTTCGCGCATTGGCATGGTGATCTCGCATTGGCGCGAACGTTCCCGAGCAACCTACCAAATCTCTATGCTTTTGATGGAAACCTGGGACAGCCATACCTTTTTTTTAGTTTGTACCCCCTCGGCCGATGAAATTGATAAAACTACCTCCACTTCGTGTAATTGGCAAAAAGGCCCTGACAGAAGTGTGACCAGGTGAGATGTATCTCCTTCCTGTGTAGGAAGCCTCTTCCCTCCGTAGATTGGGGTTGAATGCGGCGGTCCATGGGCCAGAAGCGGCGCAGGGTCCGAGCGCGTGAGTAGATTCCTCTTTCCAACATAAAAGTTGTGGGAAGTACCATATCATCCGGGAGGGAGGAACCGAATCCAGAGTTTGGCATGGAGGCGGCCCCCCTACACACACATTGTCATCCCCGTCGAATGGCCCAAAGCGCGCTACCCGCGATGCTATATGGTGGTAGACGGCCGTCCGGGAACCTTACTGATGTGATCGGCACACCCGTTCCCTCATGTGATCGGCCTGTCTCTTTTATTCTCTAATGCAAGATCCAGTTGGATTAATACCACATACTTTGGATTACCTACATCAACACTTGCTTTTTTTTAAATCCGCATTTTCTCAGCAGTGTTTGCATTGCTAGAACATCTAGCTGTAAATCCATGTACATGCAACACTTAACTTTTGATAAGGCAATTTGTAATTTAGTCCGTAAAAACACCCTAACAATTTTTGGCACTATGTACTTTAGCTCATACTTCACCTTATTACCAAAGGGTTTAGGATTTATCCTAACCATATTTGTCGTTGTCGATGAGGACAAATGCCAAAGGCTTTAGGCTTTACCCTAACCTACTTGTCTTGGTCGATGACGACAAATGATAAAGGGTTTTGGATTTACCCTAACCATATTTGTCATCATGGACGACGACCAATGCCGAAAGGTTTAGGCTTTACCCTAACAATATTTGTCATCATTGACGACAAAAAATGCCAAAGGGTTTTGGATTTACCCTAACAATATGCCAAATGGATATTTAATCATTCATCATTCATCAACAAGCAAGATCATCATGCCAAATGCATCAGTCAGCAATCATGATAAATGCATCATTAATCAATAGTCTAGATCATCATCAATTTGTTCGTTCAAATAGTCTAGATTATCATTAATTAGTTCGTTCATACATCCATCATCAGTACGCATGACTTACCAGCTCAACACTAAAAGTTCAATAGGTTCAACACTCGCAGCTCAACATACATGACTTAACACTTTAATCTATATCTATATCTATATCTATATCTATCTCTATCTCTATCTATCTATATCTATATCTACATCTATAACTAATATTAAAAGGAGGAAGCTTTCTTAGTTCTCCATCTGTCACCCTTTTATATCCGTTAATTTAATGTCACCCATATGAATTGATGGTTGAGATTTATTGTATGTAGTGTGTTTCTCTGAGTTGATAAAAATGTCTCCCAATGCCACATATAAGTGAGAAAAAAAGTTTTTTTTGCCCATCATAATTTTCTCCATCGTCCACTAAATCCTCTATACATGGATCAGCCTCATGAAATCCTTTGCACGGACTGGCCGACCTTTGTGTACGTCAATTGTAGTTGTACTACAGAAGGAATTGGACATGAGATTCCATATGAATCAGTTATTTGCTTAGCCAGCCTGGCTCCATACGTATCTCATAAAACCTAATCGCGGGCCAAGATTCGGTGAGGACATGGATAGAGGCAACACTACAAGAAAAATAAATGAATTCGCGTATGAAACATACTCGACAAAGAGCATTTTAACCATGACGAAGTGTAAGCTGAGTGTTACACTCGGTTTAGTGTACTTCACATCCAGGACCTCATCGGCGGGTATAACAGAGCGGTAGTCTTCATACTTGTGCGACAGATTGAAATCCCAGCCATTCGCCTCACTCGTAGACAGAAGGATCTCCATTGCACTGACCTGAGTATCACAACCATACACGGCCCTGATCCAGTCTTGCTGGTACTGCGTGGTACACAAGAGCTCGCCCTTGACTGAAAATCATGGTCTTGTAGTTGTCATACCAGGAAGTGATCTCCTTCATCTTAGCCCGCAGATCAGTAGTTGTCTCGGAGGATTCATGTTGGAGGTCTCCGTCGGCTTCAACCGAACTTCTTGGCACATCTGTAGTTAGCTTGGTAGTCTGTGGGGTAGTGTGTGTGTGTGTGTGCGCGCGCGCGTGCGCATGCGTGCGTGTGTGTGTGTGTACGTGCGGTGGTGGCGTGTGTTTGTATCATGATGTTCGGATGTATGCAGTGATGGCTGCTTTATAATATGAAGCGGGGGAACCCTTTTTCATCTGTGTGTTTGAAAGAAAAGAGTGGGTTCTCAACAATAACAAAGATTTTTTGGAGATTTTTTTTAGAAAAAAGAGGATGACCCCCGGCCTCTGCATTTCGGAGATGCATGCATCTATTTTATTGATTATTCACGAGGACCTTACAAAGTAAAACAATAATATACCTGAATCCATCATCTTGGCAATCTGCCGCTACTCCTCTTCATATGATGAAGGGGTGCAAGCTGGGTCACATACCCAGACCTCTCACCTAAGCCTAACATCTAAAGCTGGAGGCCCCGACCGAGCCATCTGTCAGGTCCGGGGCACAAACCGGTCCGACGCACTGACATGTGTTGCCGCCGCCATCTTCCACTGGTCCATCTTTAGAGCAGATTGAGGTGTCAACCTTGGTAGGTCCTCCGCCATCGACGTCACCACAACATCAAACGACGACCTCCACCTACGCGAGCCTTGGCAGGTCCTCCACCATCGACGCCACCACGACGCCAAATGTCGACCTCCACGAACGTGAGTCCATCTCCAAGCAACGGGCGTAGATCCATGCTAGGATAAGAACGCACCACCGTCGTCGCTCACCACCCGCAAGTGCCACCCAACCCCAAGGTTCCCAAAGCGGCGCCTTCAAGAAGGGAACGGCGCCATGAGCGCCGCCGCCGCCCAACAAAGTTAGGGCTTTTGCCCGGGAGACCTATGGGAAGGGAAAGTGAGGAGACCAGTCCATACCGACGGCTCCAAGGAGTTGAAAGGCGCCCTCAGACGTTGCCGTCAGCGCGGCCGGTCATGGTCGGTCTGGGATTTCGCGCGAACTAGATCCCTGCCACCAGCAGCGCCTCCTGTACAAAATCGGCGACCAAGGGAGGCATGGCCCGACTAGGCTGGCCTGCACGCCGAACAGGGGAGGAGGGGAGGCACCAGATCGCGTCCACCGACCGTCGCAGAAGCCGCAGCCAGCCGTCAACGACCACCGGGATCCCGCCGCCCGCGCGGCCAAGACGGCAGATCCACCGCCCGCACGGCTGCTCGCCGGAGCCTCGTGCCTCGTCAAAGGAGCTGCCGCTCCAGATCCAGGACACCCCTCGCAGGCAGGGCAGCCGAGGCCCCGCGGTTACCATCCTTGGCGCCCTGAGCTTGCCCGGCGGCTGCCTCAGGCGGCGGCGAGGAGGTGGGGCGAGGTGGGGAAGTGGCCGCGATGGCGTGGCTAGGGTTCCCCCGCCACCGTCGGGGGAGGCGACGTGGGGGTCGCGGGAGGGGTCAGGTCGATACCAGTACCCCAAAGATTCTGATTGACAGAGCTAAGATTTCTTGGAGATGTTGGTTGGTTTTGGTAATGCAACATTCCGTGTGTTGTATGCGATTTGAAAATATGAGATGAGCTCTTGTCTGATTATAAACATCAATATTACACATTTCTTTCTCCGAGTGTTGTTAAAATAAAACATATACATTTCGATTTACCTTGAGCTACCTCTGTACATTGCATATGTTCACCAGTGCGAATTTAGCCTTGGCCAAATTATCACAAAATTGGTATTGCCTTTCCAAGAGCCAACTGCACCCTGTACAAAAGGCTAAGTTACCTTAACATACTGAATCATATCAGGTAGTTAAGTATAATCTGGCAAGAAGATGATTGTCTGGAAACAAATTTGGTACACGTTTTAAATCTGAACCTGCAAAAACAGAGAGGAGTCAGGTGCGTGCCTACTACATATTTAGATGTTTGCATAGCCATGAAATCAGATACTGTGTGCACTTTAGTGATGGGTTGGTTATTGTACTTCTTTTGGCTAAATGTCTGTCAATGTCACCAGAACTATGATGTGATCATGTAGACATCGCATATCCAGACTTTTATTGCTCATGTGTTCTCCCCAATAATATTAGTATTACTATTGGAATAGTTTCTTGGTCAAATATCCCATATCTTTCTTGATGGTAGTTAATTCATCATACTATTGTTATATATATCCATAATCATATGTTGTGATTGCATCAGGCAGTGAAGAAACTCAAATTTGGTAGTCAATGTTGTGTTTGTATGCAGGATTCACTTAGCAAATTCAGAAGTCTTCCCACTTAACATTTTTTATTTATGGTGGGGACATGTGAAGTGGTCTCAGACGATGAGGCCACCGGCGCAGCTGCACAACATATAGTTAGGCGTGAATAAGATGTGTTCTTTAGCACTCTGCTTCTTCCTTCTAGGCGCCGGCCCCAAATTGGCTGGTCTAACCTTTTGGCCAGCTCCTCCTCCAGCATATAGGTTCAACTACTCATTTTCACTAAATATTCTTTATTCTGATTACTTTGTTATTATGTTACCATTGATCCTGCTTTCTCAGGCTGATTTGGTAATCTCGTCATACCTTCTTTTCTAATTTCTCTTTACTTATCTATAATCGTTGAACCATTTATTCTCTGTTTGGTTGTAGTTTGTAAGTTGCTTTCTTAGTAAAGAACTAAATAAAGATTCGTTGTTGATGACTATTTTCTTGGATAAGATTGGATTCTTTAGATGGTGAGCTGACCTATTTGTTACCTCAGCTGACGGGATATCAACAGATGCTTCAGTTCTGCTAGTGGCAAACCATTGCTTGAGATGACATCCTGTGCAAGATTATCCTCGTGGAGGGCGCTGACACAGTGGCACCCTCCTCGACCTGCTAACCCCGTGACCTAGGTTAGATTATTCCCCTTTCCTCATGTCTGATTTCTATTTTTGTGTTGCTCTGCTCGATTTGGAGGTTCCCCCATGTTACATGGGATGCCTTCCCGATGGCTGGGACCTCCTTGTTATAATGTGGTTTATGTGGTGTTCACGGTGATATAATGTTTGAGGTCAATTTGATCTGTAGCTATTCTTTGCGAGTACAATCACATATTGCTATTATATGTGAGCACACTTACAGATTTCGGTCCTCTAGAGATGGCGTTTTTTCTGTTCTTTTCATAATATACGGCTTTTTATATACATGATCATG
>NW_021285954.1:0-1020 GCF_002162155.2 Triticum dicoccoides
GGGGGGGGGGTATGTGGAAAGATGTCTTCATATTTGTCACACATTTTAAATTATTTGATCACTTTGTTATTATATTGTATTATTCCGTGGCAATACATTGGCAGTGAGAAGCTGTGGTAGAGAGAGATTGTGATGGTGTGGGGCGGGTAACCCGGGGAATGAGATGTCACTGTGAGCGATGTGCTTTGGAGTGTGTTCTGGGGTGAGAGAGTGAATCACTTCTTTTTAGCTAGAAGATACCTCGCACAGTGCTGCAGGAACCAGGTTGATGAAAATTTAAATTTGAAAACATATGACTTGTTATTTTATTATGTAGAGAAAAATATTTACTTAATATAAGTAGAATAGTTGAATGAAAAACATTTGTCAATGCGTGGTTGAATATTGTGGTGGTTCTTTCTTCGTGCATGGTTGCATGTTGATGTGGGACTTATTCCATCCATAATTATATGCTGAGGTGGCATGCTTGCATGGGGAGATAAATAATCGGTAAAAGATTTTTAGTTGGATCATCGTTTTATATGTATACATCGTCAATTTTCCCTTTTGTTACCAATTTACATTGCAAGTGAAGTGGACTTCAAGTATTATAAAATTGTGTCCGTGTTATATTATCTCTACGTGTGAAAATATTTCAAAAGCCCGTGGCAACGCACGGGCACTCTACTAGCATGCATATATTGTTTGTGCAGGATGGGCATGAGTTGAGGAAATACTTTTTATTATGCTCCCTCCATCCAGAAATACTTGTCCGAGGAATGGATGTATCTAGATGTATTTTAGTTCTAAATACATCAATTTGTCTCCATTTTTACGACAAGTATTCCCGGACGGAGGGAGTACTTGCTAAAACATCGTGGGAATGAAGCTAAAGGCAACTTTCCTGATATTGTGCAAGAATTTCATAAGCGCATAAAGTAGATCTTCATAATTTTATAATAGATGTTTAGTTGGAACATCGCTCAATTTGTTACACGCATATGTCGTTATTTTACCTTTTTATTATCAGTTTACATTGCA
>NW_021285955.1:0-1384 GCF_002162155.2 Triticum dicoccoides
GGGGGGGGGGTATGTGGAAAGATGTCTTCATATTTGTCACACATTTTAAATTATTTGATCACTTTGTTATTATATTGTATTATTCCGTGGCAATACATTGGCAGTGAGAAGCTGTGGTAGAGAGAGATTGTGATGGTGTGGGGCGGGTAACCCGGGGAATGAGATGTCACTGTGAGCGATGTGCTTTGGAGTGTGTTCTGGGGTGAGAGAGTGAATCACTTCTTTTTAGCTAGAAGATACCTCGCACAGTGCTGCAGGAACCAGGTTGATGAAAATTTAAATTTGAAAACATATGACTTGTTATTTTATTATGTAGAGAAAAATATTTACTTAATATAAGTAGAATAGTTGAATGAAAAACATTTGTCAATGCGTGGTTGAATATTGTGGTGGTTCTTTCTTCGTGCATGGTTGCATGTTGATGTGGGACTTATTCCATCCATAATTATATGCTGAGGTGGCATGCTTGCATGGGGAGATAAATAATCGGTAATAGATTTTTAGTTGGATCATCGTTTTATATGTATACATCGTCAATTTTCCCTTTTGTTACCAATTTACATTGCAAGTGAAGTGGACTTCAAGTATTATAAAATTGTGTCCGTGTTATATTATCTCTACGTGTGAAAATATTTCAAAAGCCCGTGGCAACGCACGGGCACTCTACTAGCATGCATATATTGTTTGTGAAAGATGGGCATGAGTTGAGGAAATACTTTTTATTATGCTCCCTCCATCCAGAAATACTTGTCCGAGGAATGGATGTATCTAGATGTATTTTAGTTCTAAATACATCAATTTGTCTCCATTTTTACGACAAGTATTCCCGGACGGAGGGAGTACTTGCTAAAACATCGTGGGAATGAAGCTAAAGGCAACTTTCCTGATATTGTGCAAGAATTTCATAAGCGCATAAAGTAGATCTTCATAATTTTATAATAGATGTTTAGTTGGAACATCGCTCAATTTGTTACACGCATATGTCGTTATTTTACCTTTTTATTATCAGTTTACATTGCAAGTGAAGTGGCCTTCAACAATAATTAGTTGTGTTTGTGTTATTTTGTCTGTACGTGTGAAATTTAACATGCATTATCTTTGTATAACTCTTGCAAAATATTTCAAAAGCCCGTGGAAACGCACGGGCATTCTACTAGTATGTATTAATTACTAATTAAGGGCATTAGAGATGCAATCTTCCGTACAATTTTACATTAGTGAGAGATATCGCATAAACTTTTTCTTCGGGAGAAGGAAGAGAAGAACCAAAGAGAAGAAAATATCACCACGGTAAAGGAACTACCACTGATCATGCATAAAGCATAGCACACCTTCGTCCCACTTCTATAATTTAATTTTATTAATCTCATATTTTTGATAGTCA
>NW_021285956.1:0-994 GCF_002162155.2 Triticum dicoccoides
GTTCCAGAGCAGTAGCAAGCTACCATGGCTCAGCGGTAACACTAGGAGACATTTCCCGGTAAGAGAGGCTACTAAAGATAAACAACTAGATAGTCAGATCCCACACATACCAAGCATTTCAGTCATACACACAATATGCTCGATATGTGCAAATACAATGAAGCATCACAACATGACTCTACGACACAAGTACTTTATTTAAGGCTCAGTGAGCCATACATAACATACACACAAAGGTACGGGTCTCACGACCCAACATACAAGTCATACAATCATACAAGCCAGCAGCGGAAGTAACTTGTCTGAGTACAGACAACTAGTAAAACAAAAGAGGCTTGGAAAGCCTCTGGCTATACTATGTGGTCCTTCACAAGCTCAGGGTCACCACCTGGGTCTTTAGCCTACTCGTTGATGTCAACGTCTACATAGAACCCATCAGAAGGGGTTGCAGCATCTTCTGTAAAAATGTAGATTATAGCAACATGAGTACAAAGGTACTCAGCAAGACTTACATCAGATCCTACATACATGCACAGTATCAAGAAGGGTTGGTGGAGTTATTGCAGCAAGCCAGCTTTGACTCTTGGCTAGGCTATCCTACGATACTTCAACTTGAAATAGTTTTGCGCACACGAGTCCACTATTCACCACTTCAATACACTACCGAGGATCCACCTCCGTCCTCCTATGGAGGAGCCATCCTCGGCACTCACACTTATCTTGAGGCTTTTAGTAGTTTCCATTTACTTGTCTATGAACTGTATAGGCAACCAAGTAGTCCTTTACCGCGGACGCGGCTATTCGAATAGATCATGTTAACCCTGCAGGGGGTACTTCTTCATACACGCTCTCACCACTTACCGTCGTTTACACGACATGTACTCGGCAACCTTCAAGCGGAAGCCCAACGTGGGTGTCGGCCACGACCTACCTAATCACCTAAGCCTCCAGTCCAGGTTTATCGCCTATTCAGGTTCCATCCGCAGGGAGTCCG
>NW_021285957.1:0-1023 GCF_002162155.2 Triticum dicoccoides
AAAAGAATTCCTAAGCTCTCCGATATATAATTCCTAAGGACTCAAAACATTTTTCTAGACACAACTCGGCTGCTAAAAACGATCAAGCAATGGGGCTCCTAAGGTCGGGGAAGGCTCTGATTACCAACTTGTAACGCCCTCGATGCGGCTATAGCTCCCACGTGTCGAGGCACGACTTAGAGGCATAACCGCATTGAAAGCAATGTCGCAAGTCAGGCAATCATTACAACATCCCATGTAATATATAATAAAAGGGGGAGATAACATAGTTGGCTTACACTCGCCACGTCACATCAGAGTACATAAATAACATCCATCAAACAAACACTCATGGCCCGACTACGGCGCCAAAATAGAAAAGAACCCAACATGCGACAAGGTCCTGAATCGATAACCCCAACTAGGCACCACTACTGATCATCGGGAAAGGAAACATAATAACGCTGAGAGTCCTCGTGGAACTCCCACTTGAGCTCGTACTCGTCACCTGGAGCAGAATCTCCTGGACCTGCATCTGGAGTTGTAGTATCTGTGAGCCACAGGGACTCAGCAATCTCACACCCACGCGATCAAAACTATTTGAGCTCATAGGAATGGATAAGGCAAATATATGTGGAGCTGCAGCAAGCGACTAGCATATGTGGTGGCTAACTTATACGCAAAAGAGAGCGAGAAGAGAAGGCGAAGCACGAGCGAGAAGCTAAAGGAACATCCTGCGCAAGCATAACTCCAACACCGTGTCCACTTCCCGGACTCCGCCGAGAAGGGGCCATCACGGTAACACACACGGTTGTTTCATTTTAATTAAGTTTAGTTCAAGTACTCTACAACCGGACATTAACAAATTCCCATCTGCCCATAACCGCGGGCACGGCTTTCGAAAGATCAATCCCTGCAGGGGAGTCCCAACTTAGCCCATGACAAGCTCTCACGGTCAACGAAGGAATAGACCTCCACCCGAGACATTCCGATCAGACTCGGTATCCCGGTACAACAAGACATTTCGACAGGGTAAAACTAAAC
>NW_021285958.1:0-1376 GCF_002162155.2 Triticum dicoccoides
ACCTGTGACCTGGTAAGAAGTGAACAATGAAATGTCAGCACACACATGAACACCTGCACCTGTGTCCACCCACCAATCGTTGGGTTGAAACACTGAAAAAACAGTAAATAAATTACCGTACCCAGATGCACCATTCTCATTGTTGCCCACAATCATGTTGACAGACTTGGAGTCCTGTCCTGACTTCTTGTACTTGTTTGGGCACTTGTTGGCCCAATGTTCAACCGAACCACAAGTAAAGCAGCCCTCGTCCTTCTTGTTCTTCTTGAAGGTCTTCTTACCCTTCTTCTTAAAGTCGGTATTGTGTTGGACACCGTTCTTTCCCTTGGGCTTGTGGGAGTTGAAGTTCTTCTGGTTCACCATGTTGGCAACAGAAGTCCCTTCGGCCCCTTTTCCGTGCGAGTCTTTTGCCCTCGAATTCTGCTCAACACTCAGATGGCCAATGACATCCTCCACAGAGAATTCACGCCTCTGATGTTGCAGAGTGGTGGCAAAGTTCCTCCAGGAATTAGGGAGCTTAGCGATTATGCAGCCCGCGACAAACTTGCCCGGTAACTCGCACTTGAGAAGCTCAAGTTCCTTAACAATGCATATTATCTCATGAGCCTGCTCCAATACAGGACGGTTTTCAACCATCTTGTAATCGTGGAACTGCTCTATAATATACATCTCGCTCCCTGCATCGGCGGCCCCGAATTTAGATTCGAGCGCCTCCCACAAGTCCTTGGCGACATGCACATGTAAATATGCGTCGACCAGTTTATCTCCGATCACGCTAAGAACTGCTCCGAGAAACACAACGGTAGCCTCCTTGAACGTCTTCTCCTGTTCAGGAGCAATCGTTCCCGTGGAGACACCGGTGACACAGAACACGTTCATAGCCGTGAGCCATAACGTGGTCTTAGTCTGCCAACGCTTGAAGTATGTACCGGTAAACTTATCCGGTTTCAGTGCAGCGGCAAAGCCACTTGCCGAGAAATTCCTACACATAATAGGTTTTTGGATTGTTGAGTAAATAGGCAATTTCTCGATTAAATTAATCCATGAGTAAATCACTAGCATGGCGTTGACTAAGTTGATGACGTACTGACTCTGATCTAAACATGCACGTACTAAGCAAACAGTAGACAAATCTACACATACTGCTAGTACTGCTAATATGAAAATAATCAGGAGCGGGATAAACGAGTTATACCCTCCAGTAGGCCACGCAGAGGCCGCGGCTTTGGTGGCAGCAACGGCGTCCTCGGCGACCTTCTTGTCGGCTTCAGCTTTCTCGGCGGCGGCACGGTCGGCGTCGGTGGACATGGTGATGACGAAGGCGACGCGGACGTAGAGGAAGTAGACGATCGGAAGCGAGCAGTCGCGTAATTTCT
>NW_021285959.1:0-1490 GCF_002162155.2 Triticum dicoccoides
TATCAGGATCACGTGTTACTAATCAGTAGTACCTTATAAGTTTGATGGATACAAACCTAGTTCAGTTCTACTACCACATTATGTTGTTAGAATGGATTCAGAACTTTGATATGATGATGTTGAGTGTGTATGAAATCCTTTGTCAAATGTCTCAAAATCTTTCTTGAGCATTTACAGCTGTTATGCTGCCAAAATTTCGCTAGAAATTCTAATGCCTTTGCATTACGATTGTGCTTTCAGATGGCCACTCGCGACCTCAATCAAGTGGTTCGCCTGACTCGATGCCTAGATGTACCCGGCCATACTGCCAAGTTGGTCAGGGTAATGATTGAGGCTGGATACCGCTGGTATCCTGAGTACACGGTCGAAGAGCAATTCCGAGACTTTAATCAAAGCCAGTATCTCTGCACTGTCAGGATATTTCCATCTTATCCTGGATCCACCGAGCCTCTTCACTGCTCTTATGGTCTCGGGGTTACTATTGAGATGGTTGTGCAGGACGCCGCCTACTCTATGATGACCATTATGCGAGTCAGATCTGGTCTATTTCGGGACTCTGATTTCCGGTATATGCCAGGATCACTTCCGGGAGCACAAGGGTATCTCCAGGCTATCTATGCTGACCCCACTCAGGAGGATTCACGGACTCGCACCACTGCTGAGATGCTCGAGGATAAGGACCGTGAAAATCGGGCCTTGAGGTTAGAGCTCTTCAATACCCATGCTGACCACTGGGCCACTTTGACTCGGTTCGCACCGGCGGTGCAAGCTGGATATTCAGATATGCGCGATCTCTATCCTGTGAGATCTGCTCTGCCAGACGTGATGGTTTGGCGTGATGTAGGAGGCATCACCCCACCTCGCGGTCCCCTCAGGCCACCGTTTGTTGGTCCAAGGCCTCATCCTAGCCCCTATGGTCCACAAGCTCCGCGAGATCGCCTGTTTCCGGATGATCATGTTGAGCTCCCAGGCTATGGAGGTGACTTCTACGAGGACTACTACGGATCGGTCTGAGTTAGTGGTAGTATCACTAGTTCGCACTAGTTGTGTCGTCTATTGTCCCGCGTGACTCGTGGGATATGACCTAGTTTGTACTCCTTCCGGAGGTGTAGAAAAATAATGTATAGGAGCTTGGAATGCCTCCGATGAGATGTAATCCTCTTTTCACCGTAATAGTACTTGTTTGGTCTTGTACTAAACCCTGTATGGTGTGTATGACGATGGAATAAAGAAGCAGTTTCTGTATCTACCATGTCATACGGATGATCATCTTGCATTTCGAGTTATTCCTTACATTTTTACCCTATGTCGGAATTTTGTCATCCTGACTAAATCATTGTCTTGTTTACCTAGGATGGTCAACACGCGCGCTAACCCTGCTTCTCAAGAGCAGGCCGAAGGCAGTGAAGCCAGGGATGCAAATCTGCCTCATCCTCCTTCACTAGCCGAGGTTATGATGGAAGCTGAGAGAAACAAGCGGGAGACCAACC
>NW_021285960.1:0-749 GCF_002162155.2 Triticum dicoccoides
AAGCTCCTTGTTCGATAAATTCTCCCAGTCAATCTCGTCGGCTTGTGATCCTGGCATGGTTAGCAGCAATAGAAACACACAAGAATATGATCCTACAGACTACGAACAAGTGGTGGTGGTGGGTGTCACAAATCCGTCAAGCAAATCTCAAATTCTTACCAGTTCTTACCCAGCAGCAGGCGGTGATCGGCAACCGTTGTAGTCAAAAACTCTCAAAGCTTGGATAGAGCGATTACCAGGGAGAGTCAAACGCACGACGTAGATGTATGTGGAGCTGGGAAGGCTTATAATATGGTAGCAAAAAGGGTCAGCAATAATCAATTCAGAGATGCAAAGTTGAATAAACGCTCAACGACGGTACTGTGCTGGTCCTAGGCTAGACTGTGCTAGAGACGCGAGCCTAGAACACTAACAAAATCACGGCGCGGCACGTAAACAAGGGAAAAGCACACTCTGGATATTTTTTTTCGCTCTTTTTTTTTGCGCTCTTTTTTTTTTGCGCTGCTTTTTTTTTTTGCGAAAAATCACTATAATGGCGAGTGTCTCAAAACTCTTCTTAGCTCAAACTGACAGGATGGGCACGAAATTTTTTCGACCAATTTTTTTTTTTTGACTGCCCGGACCCAAAAACTAGAAACGGGTCAAAAAAAACTTCCTATAATGGCACCTGTCTCAAAACACTCAGAAACACCTAAAAATAGGATAGCCAGAAAATTTTTCGAAAAATGCGTTTTCGAAAAATTTTGGGC
>NW_021285961.1:0-2166 GCF_002162155.2 Triticum dicoccoides
ATTTTACATCTTTTATTTATTCATTCAGTATTTTTTCTTGTTGTTGGCTTTCTTGTAACCATGTAAACCTGATGGGCAGAGTGTACGAGTTTTCAGGCATTCCTTTGTTCATTTATTTATTCATTCAGTTAATGCGGTGCCGGCCGAGTTTTGAGTTATTTGTTCGAGCTCAAGTTTTCCTTGAGAAAGTCGTAAACTAGCAGTTTGGCAGCACAGTATATTGTTCACAGGTAAGAAGAAAGAGAGGGTATATAGAAACAGAATGCCTTTTTTGCTTTTGGGGGCAAATATAAGTGAGCAGCAGAGTGTGGGTTGTACAAGGAGGAGCTCCAAAGCAGAGTGGAGTTGTACACACAGCATACGGTGCATCATCCATTTGTCCATTGCCTCGATTGGATCGGAAAAAAGGCAGCCCGAAGTGGTATTCCATAGTTTAGTGCAGATCAAATCAAGGCTGGAGTTGGATGATCTACGGTGTGGTTTTGGAGAGACCGGCTGGGTCAGTGCCTCAGCGGGCGGCTTCTCTGGAGAGACCGGCTGAGGTGGGCTCTTCTCTTCTCTACAAAGAAGATTTAAGGGGTGGGCACAAACTTCAAGATAATCAGGAGAAATTTGCGACATCGTATCTTGGAACACTTCCGCTTCGGTATAACCCCCATAAACACATCAACGGAGGAGATTTATCCATACCCCTTCATAAAAAAAGGTAGGATGGTCTTTTCTTAATTTTTTTTGAGCGGTTGATTTTTCTAAATACATCGACCATCCACCAAAGTGTATACGAATCGAACCATGGACCTCTTGCACGCGCGGGTGAGTGGCTCACCGCCTGAGTTGATTAGTATCTATGAAGAATTTGGAACGTACAAACTTAAGAATCACGTTATCCGGATTTATTGTGCCTACCCACAGTATTGCCAAAACAAGGGCGCATCAGGGCTGATTTTTTGTTTTGAATCTGTCCAATTGGTGACCAGGATTGAATGGTTTTAACTACTGTAAATTACTCCCTCCGTTCCTAAATATAAGTCTTTGTAGAGATTCCATTACGAACTACATAAAGATGTATATAGATGCATTTTAAATGTGAATACATTCATTTTGCTCCGTATGTAGTCCACCTAGTGAAGTCTCTAAAAAGACTTACATTTAGGAATGGAGGGAGTAATTGTCAAACCTCCTCGCGTCCATCAACGCCCCGCATGCATTGCTGCCCAAACACGCATATATTGGCTGCATGGCGCATGGGCCATGGCCCTGTCAGACCGCAACTTTCTCTCAATAGCTTGAAATTAATTTTCATCGATTAACAAAACTGGCTATTAATTCAGGCGTATGGAATAGCAACCGGCCTTACAAAAGTGGACATCCTCTACCCTAGAATTCTCAGACATAGGTAACACCAACGTAGAATCCGGACACATTGCCAATTTTTTCGAACATTTGTTGGAAATTCTGAATAATTTTTTAAAAATCAAATAATGTTTGAAAATCCAACAATTTTGTGAACAACTTGAAAACACTTTGAAAACATCATCTTCTAAAAAATTATAAACATTTTAAAAAAAAATGAACAATATTTTCTAATTGCATGAACAATTTGAAAATTTTAAAGAGATATGTTAGTTCAAAATGTTGAACATTTTAGGAACAACATTTTGAACAATTTCAAAGAGATATGAGGAGCGTGCAAGCTTAAGAACTAACATTTTGAACAATTTTTTTAATACAACTTGAACACTTTTCTTTTTGGCTTATGTAGCAAATGTAAGTTTGTGAATTTTCTAAACAGTTGTGTTTGCGTTTTTTAAACTGGGTTTTGTTCTGTTATATAATGTTTTGTTTGAAAAATCCCTTTTATTTTTTCCTGTTTTTTTTTTCAAATTCATGAACTATTCACAAATTTAAGAAATGTTTGGGTTACAAAAAAAGTTCAAGTTGATTGATAATGATGGAAATTATAAATAACAGAAGCATCCAAAATTGTTGAGAAATACATGAGCGTGAGCCATGGATATAGCACTATGGGTGGAATAGAATATGATGATGGGGATTGTGTGGAGAAGACAAAAAAGGAGAAAGTCTCACCTTGACGAGGCTAATCAACGGGCTATGGAGATGCCCATCAATTGATGTCAACATGAGGAGTAGGGATTGCCATGCAAC
>NW_021285962.1:0-4075 GCF_002162155.2 Triticum dicoccoides
GAGTTTTTTCTATATATTGTGATGAAGTTCCTCAATATGAGTATTAACACTTCATATGTTTATCCCCGTTGAAAACTTAACCTATATTGTCATCAATCACCAAAAAGGGGGAGATTGTAAGTGCATCTAGTGCCCCTTAGTGATTTTGGTGTATTGAATACTTATAGGTTAAGGGACTAATATGTTTGTGACTGTACACAGGCTCTATAAGTCGATGAGGAGTTGATATTTACGGTGAAAGTCGACCCCTAAAAATGAATGTCTTCGGCTGAAGACTTTGAAAACAAAGAAATTGGTGTGACCTTGAAGACTTGGATATTCACGCGAGGATTATGAAGCGTGAAGAATTTTGTTTTCGTAGTTTCATTTTCTCTTTCTTGAGTCATAGGAAACCCCGTACTGTTAAAGGGGGTCGAGGTAATACTAAGGAAACTGATTTCAAGGGATGATCATCTCAAAATCCTACACCTACCCAATCCTTTCGAGTGAAGCCATTGGAAATCTCACATCAGTTCAGTCAATTTCTTTAGTGTCAGAGACGAAGATCTTCTGGTCTCTGAGGAATTTGTTCTGACTGAGGAGTTAGGAATTCACCAATGCGGATTGCCTACACAGTGAGGAACATGATAGCCCTGAGGAATTCGAACCTCGAATCCGACCGTTGTTGTGCTACACGCCAACTGTCCAAAAGTATCCTACCACCTAATGGTCATATCCTGGAAGGGCATTTACGTCTTATCATGTCGGGTTGCTCCCTAGGCTATAAATAGCCGCCCCCTACAACCACTAGCTGGTTGGCTGCTCCGAGAGAAACTGACACTTGTCAATTGAGAGCATCCCATCCTTCGAGGACTTTGAGCGAAAATCATCAAGTGAGGAAAATCCAAATCCCAAACCCAAACCTACAAACCCAAAGTGATTGAGCATCACTGAAGAGATTGTTCCTGTGTGGAACCGATGCTTGTTACCTTAGAGGACTGTGTATCCTCCAGACGGTTAGGCGTCATGGTCAGAGCATCCAAGAGGAATTGTGGATTGCCGAGTGACCAAGTCTGTGAAGGTTTGGAAGTCACCGATGAAGACTTACACTACAAAAAAAATACACTTCCGTGATGATACGTGTTTGTCACAGTAGGTCGCGTTTTTTGTCATGCATGTACATCCATGACAAATTTATGACAGAATCAAGATAGTCATACCTGTGCTGTCGTAGAAGTGTTCCATGACATTACCAAAATTATCATCACGGAAGTGTCCACTTCCATGACGATAAATCGCGCGTCACAGAAGTGCTTTCTTCAAGGGTGACCGACACGTGGCATCCACCGTAACGGAACATCGTTAAGCTATCGGGTTGGGATTTGGATCCGATAACCCGTTAATAGCCCCGACCAATGGGGATTTTCCATGTGTAAAATCATCATTGGCTGGAGGAAACATGTGTCGGCTCACTGTTGGGACAGATGTCATCCACTCATTGGACGGAAGACGCCTATGGTACGTCGACACGTGGCATGGCCCAATAGAGGCCCATTCCTGTGAAAAGGACGGCCCAGTAAAAATTAGCAGGCCAGCCCATATAAGGCCTACTTGTGTCAGGTCCACTTAAGCCCACGGCCCATACGAGATGAGCCAATTCGGCCTGTCAACGGCCCGTTAAAGATTTGACACCATTGCAGCCCATCATCAGTTCGAGCCCGTTAACAGCCCGCTATATATCTGGGCTCAATATCGGCCCGATGAGATTTCGGCCTGTTAACGGCCCGTTTAATGGATGGGCCAATTTTCAGGATGTACATCTTTCGGCCTTTTAGCGATCCATTTAAATGTTGGGCTAGTTTTCGGCCCGGTTTGTCTTTCAGCCTGTTGACGGCCCATAAATCTGATGGGCCATTTGTTGTCGGACCTGAGTTTCGACCTTTTAGCGGCCCATTTAAGTGTTGGGCCAATTTTCTGGCTCGGTGTCACTTTCAGCCTGTTGACGGTCCATAAATCAATTGGCCCATTTTTAGTCGGACCTGAGTTTTGGCCTTTTAGTGACCCATTTAAGTGTTGGGCCAATTCCCGGCCCTGAGTGACTTTCGGCCTGTTAATGGACCATAAATGAGTTGGGCCATTTGTAGTCGGACCTTATTTTTGGCATTTTAACGGCCCATGCCCTTCATGGTCCAATACCAGCCCGGTTTCTCTTTCGTCCTGCTAAAGGCCCACAACACAGTTGGGCCATTTACAATACGACCTGACTTTCGGCCTCTTAGCGGCCCAGGGTCTTCATGGTCCAGTACAAGCCCGCTGTCTCTTTCGGCCTGCTAAAGGCCTACAGTATAGTTGGGCCATATGTAGCCTAAACTTAGTAACGGCCTATTAACAGCCCGTGAAATAAATTGGGGCCACCTGTTGCCCGCTTTGATGTCGGCCTGTTAACGACCCGGGAGGTAAGAGGGCCGACCATTAACTTTCGGCCTAGTAACGGCCCATTAACTTAATGGGCCCACTAAAGTTCGTACATGTCTTTAGGCCAAATTAGATAATTTGAGCCCATTACGACGAGCAATTATGCACAGGACCAAAACTGATCACGCAAAGGTACGGCATACAAGGAATAACGTTGCACATCCAGCATATATTACAGGAAATTACATCCACTGGGAAATCAAAGATTGATGCCAGTGCAAATAAATGAGCAGAACCTAACCATCTACAACGTCACAATCTGCAACCTCAGCACAGATGACGCCCATAAGCATGTGGGCAAGTTCTTTCTGCTTTGCTACACTGTCTCTGAAAACATTGATCAGTTGTTGTGTCGCACGACTCTGCACCTCTGATTCATCCACCATTTCCATCATTGCTTCAGCCATTAATTGGTTCACAAACATACATTTATTCCATTGCATTCGAGACAGAGGATACTAAACAGATTCAGATGGCGATTTTGGCAGGCTTGTATTATTGATAGTGGAGAGTGTCTCGACCACTGCATCATAACATAAATTAGGACGGGAACCAAACAGATTAATCATGAGTTATTGCCATATTACCTGGCCTAGATTTACTGGAAAGAAACAATGGGGTTGCCTTGCTGTTTTCAGAGTTTGTCTTCTTATCTTCAGCAGCCTGCAAAAAATTAACACACTAGCATTGCTATCATTGGCCAAGTCAGATAATAGGAAAGCAACATTGACACAACGAACGTTTGGGCAAGTAGCCTACACAAAATTAACACAATATGGCACAGCTATCATTAGCTAGGTAAGGTAGTACGAAAGCAACATTGACACAATGAATGAATGGGCAACCAGAGAAGCACTACAATTCAGTAATGTGTATGATATGAGATAGTACATTCATGCAGCTTAGTATGCAAAACTACCAGGCAGTTTTCCTTACAAAAATCAACATTGGCGCCTTTAACATTTTGCTACAACTAATTTAATATCAGATAAAGGTTAGATTCACGCCGATTAACAAAATACATGTTGATGTAAAAATATAGTGATATACAACAGGTACTTACATCAGCATTGGAGCACAGAGAATTCTCGCAAGATATTTTCCTCGAATACGATCCCAATGGAGGAAGTCTTCTATCGTTTAACCTTATTTTCTAAAAGAGAGATGGGTAAGAAACATGTAGAAAATATGATCAGAATGCTATAAAAATTCATGATGCAAGGATACACACACGCTTCTTAGAATGGAGTTGACATTCTTTTGCTGGACTGGAGCGGACTAGTTCTTTGGCCACTGGAATCTGCTTATTATCAGTGGGAGTTGGGTTTCTCTGTGCTGGAGCAGTATCTATGAAAAATGGAGTTGGTTTATTATCTCCTGGCATTTGGATCTTTTGCAAAGACCTGGTTTGTAACCCTTCAGATTCTAACAGAGCCGTCTTCCCCTTGCATGCCTTATATAGAAGAATGGTGATTCAGTTATAAAACATGCTACAGCAGAGATGGAATAGGTACTGAAGAATAAAAAGGCATGACATATTGACATGTATTCCCTCCATCCGAAAATAAATGGACGGGTCTAGGCGTATTTCAGTTCTAGATACATCTAGTTTTATCCATTT
>NW_021285963.1:0-1611 GCF_002162155.2 Triticum dicoccoides
AACATCGGACATACACGTTTTGATAACTACGTGATAGTTCAATTAAATGGTTTAAGTAGAGGCACCAAAGACGTTTTCGAAACTTCGCGGAACATATGAGATGTTTCGAGGGCTGAAATTGGGATTTCAGGCTCGTGCCCACGTCAAGAGGTATAAGACCTCCGACGATTTTCTTAGCCTGCAAACTAAGGGAGAAAAGCTCAATCGTTGAGCTTGTGCTCAGATTGTCTGAGCACAACAATCACTTGAATCGAGTGGGAGTTGATCCTCCAGATGAGATAGTGATGTTTCCCCAAAGTCATTGCCACCAAGCTGCTAGAGCTTCGTGATTAACTATAACATATCAGGGATAGATATGATGATCCTTGAAATATTCATGATGTTTGACACCGCGAAAGTAGAAATCAAGAAGGAGCATCAATTGTTGATGGTTGGTGAAACCACTAGTTTCAAGAAGGGCAAGGGAACAAAGGGATACTTCATGAAACGGCAATTCAGCTGCTGCTCTAGTTAAGAAACCCAAGGTTGAACCCAAACCCGAGACTAAGTGCTTCTGTAATAGGGGAACAACCACTGGAGCAGCATTACCCTAGATACTTGGTAGATGAGAAGGCTGGCAAGGTCGATAGAAGTATATTGGATATACATTATGTTAATGTGTACTTTACTAGTACTCCTAGTAGCACCAGGGTATTGGATACCGGTTCGGTTGCTAAGTGTTAGTAACTCGAAATAAAAGCTACGGAATAAACGGAGACTAGCTAAAGGTGAGATGACGATATATGTTGGAAGTGTTTCCAAGGTTGATATGATCAAGCATCGCACGCTCCCTCTACCACCGAGATTGGTGTTTGCGTTGAGCATAGACATGATTGGATTATGTCTATCGCAATACGGTTATTCATTTAAGGAGAATAATGGTTACTCTATTTTTGAATAATACCTTCAATGGTCTTGCACCTAAAGGAATGGTTTATTGAATCTCGGTCGTAGTGATACACATTTTCATGCCAAAAGATATAAGATAGTAATTATAGTACCACTTACTTGTGGCACTGCCATGTAAGTCACAATGGTATAAAACGCATGAAGAAGCTCCATGTTGATGGATCTTTGGACTCACTCGTTTTTGAAAAGTTTGAGACATGCGAACCATGTCTATTGGTGTGTATGCATGAAGAAACTCCATGCAAATGGATCGTTCAGACTCACTTGATTTTGAATCACTTGAGATATGCAAATCATACCACATGGGCAAGATGACTGAAAAGCCTCATTTTCAGTAAGATGGAACAAGATAGCAACTTGTTGGAAGTAACACATTTTGATGTGTGCAGTCGAATGAGTGCTGAGGCATGCAGTGAATATCATTATGTTCTTACTTCACAGATGATTCGAGTAAATGTTGAGTATATTTACTTGATGAAACACAAGTCTGAATTATTGAATGGTTCAAGTAATTTCAGAGTGAAGTAGCAGATCATTGTGACAAGAGGATAAAATGTCTATGATATGATCATAGAGATGAATATCTGAGTTACGAGTTTTGGCGCACAATTAAGACATTGTGGAAATTGTTTCGCAATTAATACCGCCTGGAACACCATAATG
>NW_021285964.1:0-5012 GCF_002162155.2 Triticum dicoccoides
GTATGTATGATTTCCAACAAGTTGGTTGCTCGCTCCATTGTTCTGGAGAACGGAGTCTTGGTCATTTTGCCCATGAGGCTTGGTTCGCATGTGTCGAATGATTCATAATCAAGAGACTCTAAAAGTCCATCAGCATGGAGCTTCTTCATGCGCTTGACACCAATGTGACCAAGGCGGCAGTGCCACAAGTATGTGGGACTATCGTTATCAACTTTACATCTTTTGGCATTCACACTATGAATATGTGTAACATTACGCTCGAGATTCATCAAGAATAAACCATTGACCATCGGAGCATGACCATAAAACATATCTCTCATATAAATAGAACAACCATTATTCTCGGATTTGAATGCGTAGCCATCTCGCATTAAACGAGATCCTGATACAATGTTCATGCTCAAACTTGGCACTAAATAACAATTATTAAGGTTCAAAACTAATCCCATAGGTAAATGTAGAGGCAGCGTGCCGACGGCGATCACATCGACTCTGGAACCATTCCCGACGCGCATCATCACCTCGTCCTTCGCTAGTCTCTGTTTATTCCGCAGCTCCTGCTGTGAGTTACAAATATGAGCAACGACACCGGTATCAAATACCCAGGAGTTACTACGAGTACTGGTAAGGTACACATCAATTACATGTATATCAAATATACCTTTGGTGTTACCGGCCTTCTTATCCGCTAAGTATTTGGGGCAGTTCCGCTTCCAGTGACCCTTCCCCTTGCAATAAAAGCACTCAGTCTCAGGCTTGGGTCCATTCTTTGACTTCTTCCCGGTAACTGGCTTACCGGGCGCGGCAACATCCTTGCGGTCCTTCTTGAAGTTCTTCTTGCCCTTGCCCTTCTTGAACTTAGTGGTCTTATTGATCATCAACACTTGATGTTCTTTCTTGATTTCAGCCTCTGCTGACTTCAGCATTGAGAACACTTCAGGAATGATCTTCACCATCCCCTGCATGTTGTAGTTCATCACAAAGCTCTTGTAGCTTGGTGGGAGCGACTGGAGGATTCTGTCAATGACCGCCTCATCAGGGAGGTTAATGTTCAGCTGGGTCATACGGTTGTGCAACCCAGACATCTTGAGTAGGTGCTCACTGACAGAACTGTTTTCCTCCATCTTACAACTATAGAACTTGTCGGAGACATCATATCTCTCGACCCGGGCATGAGCTTGGAAAACTAGTTTCAGCTCTTCGAACATCTCATATGCTCCGTGATGCTCAAAACGCTTTTGGAGCCCCGGTTCTAAGCTGTAAAGCATGCCACACTGAACGAGGGAGTAATCATCAGCACGAGTTTGCCAAGCGTTCATAACGTCTTGGTTCTCTGGGACGGGAGCGTCACCTAGCGGTCCTTCTAGGACATATTGCTTCCTGGCAGCTATGAGGATGATCCTCAGGCTCCGGACCCAGTCCGTATAGTTGCTGCCATCATCTTTCAGCTTGGTTTTCTCTAGGAACGCGTTGAAGTTCATGTTGACATGAGCGTTGGCCATTTGATCTACAAGACATATTTGCAAAGGTTTTAGACTAAGTTCATGATAGTTAAGTTCATCTAATCAAATTTTGAACTCCCACTCAGATTAGACATCCCTCTAGTCATCTAAGTGTTACACGATCCGAGTCGACTAGCCCGTGTCCGATCATCACGTGAGACGGACTAGTCATCGTCGGTGAACATCTTCATGCTGATCGTATCTTCCATACGACTCGTGTTCGACCTTTCGGTCTCCGTGTTCCGAGGCCATGTCTGTACATGCTAGGCTCGTCAAGTTAACCCTAAGTGTTTTGTTGTGTAAAACTGTCTTATACCCATTGTATGTGAACGTAAGGATCTATCACACCTGATCATCACGTGGTGCTTCGAAACGACGAACTATAGCAACGGTGCACAGTTAGGGGAGAACACTTCTTGAAATTTTTGTAAGGGATCATCTTATTTACTACCGTCGTCCTAAGTAAACAAGATGCATAAACATAATAAACATCACATGCAATTATATAGTTGTGACATGATATGGCCAATATCATATAGCTCCATTGATCTCCATCTTCGGGGCTCCATGATCATCTTGTCACCGGCTTGACACCATGATCTCCATCATCATGATCTCCATCATCGTGTCTTCATGAAGTTGTCACGCCAACGACTACTTCTACTTCTATGGCTAACGCGTTTAGCAATAAAGTAAAGTAGTTTTACATGGCGTTCTTCAATGACACGCAGGTCATACAAATATAAAGACAACTCCTATGGCTCCTGCCGGTTGTCATACTCATCGACATGCAAGTCGTGAATCCTATTACAAGAACATGATCTCATACATCACAATTCATCATTCATCACAACTTCTGGCCATATCACATCACATGAACAATCGCTGTAAAAACAAGTTAGACGTCCTCTAATTCTTGTTGCATCTTTTATGTGGCTGCAATTGGGTTCTAGCAAGAACGTTTTCTTACCTACGAATAACCACAACGTGATTTTGTCAACTTCTATTTATCCTTCATAAGGACCCTTTTCATCGAATCCGCTTCAACTAAAGTGGGAGAGACAGATACCCGCCAGCCACCTTATGCAACTAGTGCATGTCAATCGGTGGAACCGGTCTCACGTAAGCGTACGTGTAAGGTTGGTCCGGGCCGCTTCATCCCATAATACCGCTGAAGCAAGAAAAGACTAGTAGTGGCAAGCAAGTTGACAAGATCCACGCCCACAACAAAATTGTGTTCTACTCGTGCATTAGAGAACTACGCATAGACCTAGCTCATGATGCCACTGTTGGGGAACGTTGCAGAAAATTAAAAAAATTTCCTACGGTTTCACCAAGATCCATCTATGAGTTCATCTAAGCAACGAGTCGAGGGAGTGAGTTTGCATCTACATACCACTTGTAGATCGAGTGCGGAAGCGTTCACGGGAAGGGTGATGATGGAGTCGTACTCGTCGTGATTCGGATCACCGATGTCCAAGTGCTGAACGGACAGCACCTCCGTGTTCAACACACGTACACACAGGAAGGAGAGGTTGAGGAAGATTGCTCCAACGGCAGCACGACGGCGTGGTGGTGTTGGTGCAGCAGTACTCCGATAGGGCTTCGCAAGCACGTAACGGAGGAGGAGATGTGTTGGGGAGGAGAGGGGCTGCGCCTTGGGATGTCTCCAGCAGCCCTCCCCTCACCCCTCTATTTATAGGGGAAGGGGCAAGGGGGGCCGACCCCTCCAGATGGGATCTAGAGGGGGGCGGCGGCCAGGGAGGGGGGACTTGCCCCCCAAGCAAGGGGGCGCCCCCCTTAGGGTTTCCACCCAACCCTAGGCGCATGGGCCCAAGGTGGGGGGCGCGCCCAGCCCTCCAGGGGCTGGCTCCCTCCCCTTTGCTGCCCATGTGGCCCTCCGGGAAGGGTGGCCCCTCCCGGTGGACCCCCGGAACCTTTTCGGTGGCCCCGGTACAATACCGATAAGCCCCCGAAACTTTCCGTTGTCCGTATGACAACTTCCCATATATAAAACTTCACCTCCGGACCATTCCGGAACTCCTCGTGACGTCCGGGATCTCATCCGGGACTCCGAAAAACTTTCGGTAATCACATACAAGTGTTCCTAACAACCCTAGCGTCACCGAACCTTAAGTGTGTAGACCCTACGGGTTCGGGAGACACGTAGACATGACCGAGACGACTCTCGGGCAATAACCAACAGCGGGATCTGGATACCCATGTTGGCTCCCACATGCTCCTCGATTATTTCATCGGTTGAACCACGATGTCGAGGATTTGATCAAACCCCGTATACAATTCCCTTTGTCAATCGGTACGTTACTTGCCCGAGGCTCGATCGTCGGTATCCCAATACCTTGTTCAGTCTCGTTACCGGCAATCACTTTACTCATACCGTAATGCATGATCCCGTGGCCAACCACTTGGTTACCTTGAGCTCATTATGATGATGCATTACCGAGTGGGCCCAGAGATACCTCTCCATCATACGGAGTGACAAATCCCAGTCTCGATCCGTGTCAACCCAACAGACACTTTCAGAGATACCTGTAGTGCACCTTTATAGTCACCCAGTTACGTTGTGACGTTTGATACACCCAAAGCACTCCTACGGTATCCGGGAGTTACACGATCTCATGGTCAAAGGAAGAGATACTTGACATTGGAAAAGCTCTAGCAAACGGACTACACGATCTTTGTGCTATGCTAAGGATTGGGTCTTGTCCATCACATCATTCTCCTAATGATGTGATCCCGTTATCAACGACATCCAATGTCCATAGCCAGGAAACCATGACCATCTGTTGATCACAATGAGCTAGTCAACTAGAGGCTCACTAGGGACATATTGTGGTCTATATGTTCACACGTGTATTACGATTTCCGGATAATACAGTTATAGCATGAACAAAAGACAATTATCATGAACAATGAAATATAATAATACTTTTATTATTGCCTCTAGGGCATATTTCCAACAACATGTTCCTCTAACTATGAGATTATGCAACTTCTAAATACCAGAGGAACACCTTGTGTGCGATCAAACGTCACAACGTAACTGGGTGATTATAAGCATGCTCTACAAGTGTCTCCCAAGGTGTTTGTTGGGTTGGCATAGATCGAGAATAGGATTTGTCACTCCGTGTACCGAAGAGGTATCTCTGGGCCCTCTCAGTAATGCTCATCAATATAAGCCGTGCAAGCAATGTAATTAATGAGTTAGTTGTGGGATGATGCATTATGGAACTAGGTATGATGATACCGACGATCGAATCTCGGGCAAAGAGACTTGCGATTTGACCGATAAAGATCTTTGTAGAATATGTAGGAGCCAATATGAGCATCCAGGTTCCACTATTGGTTATTGATCGGAGATGTCTCTCGATCATGTCTACATAGTTCTCGAACCCGTAGGGTCTGCACGCTTAACGTTCGATGACGATTTGTATTAAGAGTTATGTCTTTTTGATGACCGAAGTTTGTTCGGAGTCCTGGATGAGATCA
>NW_021285965.1:0-3791 GCF_002162155.2 Triticum dicoccoides
GTATGTATGATTTCCAACAAGTTGGTTGCTCGCTCCATTGTTCTGGAGAACGGAGTCTTGGTCATTTTGCCCATGAGGCTTGGTTCGCATGTGTCGAATGATTCATAATCAAGAGACTCTAAAAGTCCATCAGCATGGAGCTTCTTCATGCGCTTGACACCAATGTGACCAAGGCGGCAGTGCCACAAGTATGTGGGACTATCGTTATCAACTTTACATCTTTTGGCATTCACACTATGAATATGTGTAACATTACGCTCGAGATTCATCAAGAATAAACCATTGACCATCGGAGCATGACCATAAAACATATCTCTCATATAAATAGAACAACCATTATTCTCGGATTTGAATGCGTAGCCATCTCGCATTAAACGAGATCCTGATACAATGTTCATGCTCAAACTTGGCACTAAATAACAATTATTAAGGTTCAAAACTAATCCCATAGGTAAATGTAGAGGCAGCGTGCCGACGGCGATCACATCGACTCTGGAACCATTCCCGACGCGCATCATCACCTCGTCCTTCGCTAGTCTCTGTTTATTCCGCAGCTCCTGCTGTGAGTTACAAATATGAGCAACGACACCGGTATCAAATACCCAGGAGTTACTACGAGTACTGGTAAGGTACACATCAATTACATGTATATCAAATATACCTTTGGTGTTACCGGCCTTCTTATCCGCTAAGTATTTGGGGCAGTTCCGCTTCCAGTGACCCTTCCCCTTGCAATAAAAGCACTCAGTCTCAGGCTTGGGTCCATTCTTTGACTTCTTCCCGGTAACTGGCTTACCGGGCGCGGCAACATCCTTGCGGTCCTTCTTGAAGTTCTTCTTGCCCTTGCCCTTCTTGAACTTAGTGGTCTTATTGATCATCAACACTTGATGTTCTTTCTTGATTTCAGCCTCTGCTGACTTCAGCATTGAGAACACTTCAGGAATGATCTTCACCATCCCCTGCATGTTGTAGTTCATCACAAAGCTCTTGTAGCTTGGTGGGAGCGACTGGAGGATTCTGTCAATGACCGCCTCATCAGGGAGGTTAATGTTCAGCTGGGTCATACGGTTGTGCAACCCAGACATCTTGAGTAGGTGCTCACTGACAGAACTGTTTTCCTCCATCTTACAACTATAGAACTTGTCGGAGACATCATATCTCTCGACCCGGGCATGAGCTTGGAAAACTAGTTTCAGCTCTTCGAACATCTCATATGCTCCGTGATGCTCAAAACGCTTTTGGAGCCCCGGTTCTAAGCTGTAAAGCATGCCACACTGAACGAGGGAGTAATCATCAGCACGAGTTTGCCAAGCGTTCATAACGTCTTGGTTCTCTGGGACGGGAGCGTCACCTAGCGGTCCTTCTAGGACATATTGCTTCCTGGCAGCTATGAGGATGATCCTCAGGCTCCGGACCCAGTCCGTATAGTTGCTGCCATCATCTTTCAGCTTGGTTTTCTCTAGGAACGCGTTGAAGTTCATGTTGACATGAGCGTTGGCCATTTGATCTACAAGACATATTTGCAAAGGTTTTAGACTAAGTTCATGATAGTTAAGTTCATCTAATCAAATTTTGAACTCCCACTCAGATTAGACATCCCTCTAGTCATCTAAGTGTTACACGATCCGAGTCGACTAGCCCGTGTCCGATCATCACGTGAGACGGACTAGTCATCGTCGGTGAACATCTTCATGCTGATCGTATCTTCCATACGACTCGTGTTCGACCTTTCGGTCTCCGTGTTCCGAGGCCATGTCTGTACATGCTAGGCTCGTCAAGTTAACCCTAAGTGTTTTGTTGTGTAAAACTGTCTTATACCCATTGTATGTGAACGTAAGGATCTATCACACCTGATCATCACGTGGTGCTTCGAAACGACGAACTATAGCAACGGTGCACAGTTAGGGGAGAACACTTCTTGAAATTTTTGTAAGGGATCATCTTATTTACTACCGTCGTCCTAAGTAAACAAGATGCATAAACATAATAAACATCACATGCAATTATATAGTTGTGACATGATATGGCCAATATCATATAGCTCCATTGATCTCCATCTTCGGGGCTCCATGATCATCTTGTCACCGGCTTGACACCATGATCTCCATCATCATGATCTCCATCATCGTGTCTTCATGAAGTTGTCACGCCAACGACTACTTCTACTTCTATGGCTAACGCGTTTAGCAATAAAGTAAAGTAGTTTTACATGGCGTTCTTCAATGACACGCAGGTCATACAAATATAAAGACAACTCCTATGGCTCCTGCCGGTTGTCATACTCATCGACATGCAAGTCGTGAATCCTATTACAAGAACATGATCTCATACATCACAATTCATCATTCATCACAACTTCTGGCCATATCACATCACATGAACAATCGCTGTAAAAACAAGTTAGACGTCCTCTAATTCTTGTTGCATCTTTTATGTGGCTGCAATTGGGTTCTAGCAAGAACGTTTTCTTACCTACGAATAACCACAACGTGATTTTGTCAACTTCTATTTATCCTTCATAAGGACCCTTTTCATCGAATCCGCTTCAACTAAAGTGGGAGAGACAGATACCCGCCAGCCACCTTATGCAACTAGTGCATGTCAATCGGTGGAACCGGTCTCACGTAAGCGTACGTGTAAGGTTGGTCCGGGCCGCTTCATCCCATAATACCGCTGAAGCAAGAAAAGACTAGTAGTGGCAAGCAAGTTGACAAGATCCACGCCCACAACAAAATTGTGTTCTACTCGTGCATTAGAGAACTACGCATAGACCTAGCTCATGATGCCACTGTTGGGGAACGTTGCAGAAAATTAAAAAAAATTCCTACGGTTTCACCAAGATCCATCTATGAGTTCATCTAAGCAACGAGTCGAGGGAGTGAGTTTGCATCTACATACCACTTGTAGATCGAGTGCGGAAGCGTTCACGGGAAGGGTGATGATGGAGTCGTACTCGTCGTGATTCGGATCACCGATGTCCAAGTGCTGAACGGACAGCACCTCCGCGTTCAACACACGTACACACAGGAAGGAGAGGTTGAGGAAGATTGCTCCAACGGCAGCACGACGGCGTGGTGGTGTTGGTGCAGCAGTACTCCGATAGGGCTTCGCAAGCACGTAACGGAGGAGGAGATGTGTTGGGGAGGAGAGGGGCTGCGCCTTGGGATGTCTCCAGCAGCCCTCCCCTCACCCCTCTATTTATAGGGGAAGGGGCAAGGGGGGCCGACCCCTCCAGATGGGATCTAGAGGGGGGCGGCGGCCAGGGAGGGGGGACTTGCCCCCCAAGCAAGGGGGCGCCCCCCTTAGGGTTTCCACCCAACCCTAGGCGCATGGGCCCAAGGTGGGGGGCGCGCCCAGCCCTCCAGGGGCTGGCTCCCTCCCCTTTGCTGCCCATGTGGCCCTCCGGGAAGGGTGGCCCCTCCCGGTGGACCCCCGGAACCTTTTCGGTGGCCCCGGTACAATACCGATAAGCCCCCGAAACTTTCCGTTGTCCGTATGACAACTTCCCATATATAAAACTTCACCTCCGGACCATTCCGGAACTCCTCGTGACGTCCGGGATCTCATCCGGGACTCCGAAAAACTTTCGGTAATCACATACAAGTGTTCCTAACAACCCTAGCGTCACCGAACCTTAAGTGTGTAGACCCTACGGGTTCGGGAGACACGTAGACATGACCGAGACGACTCTCGGGCAATAACCAACAGCGGGATCTGGATACCCATGTTGGCTCCCACATGCTCCTCGATTATTTCATCGGTTGAACCACGATGTCGAGGATTTGATCAAA
>NW_021285966.1:0-1466 GCF_002162155.2 Triticum dicoccoides
CTTGGCCTACATGGGCCAAGGGCACCAGCCCCAAGAGGCCCATGCGCCTAGGGAACCCTAGAGGGAAGAGTCCTCAAGGGGGAAGGCACCTCCGAGGTGCCTTGGGGAGGATGGACTCCTCCCCCCCTCTTGGCCGCCGCACCAGATGCCATCTGGAGGCTGGCCGCCGCCCCTTGGGGTGGGAAAACCCTAAAGGGGGCGCAGCCCCCTTCCCCCCTATATATATTGAGGCATGGGGCTGCCCATAACACGCGATTTGATCTCTCGTTGGTGCAGCCCTGCCCCTCTCCCTCCTCCTCTTCTCCCATGGTGCTTGGCGAAGCCCTGCGGGATTGCCACGCTCCTCCACCACCACCACGCCGTTGTGCTGCTGTTGGATGGAGTCTTCCTCAACCTCTCCCTCTCTCCTTGCTGGATCAAGGCATGGGAGACGTCACCGGGCTGTACGTGTGTTGAACGCGGAGGTGCCGTCCGTTCAGCACTTGATCATCGGTGATCTGAATCACGACGAGTACGACTCCATCAACCCCGTTCACTTGAACGCTTCCGCTTAGCGATCTACAAGGGTATGTAGATGCACTCTCCTTCTACTCGTAGCTGGTCTCTCCATAGATAGATCTTGGTGACGCGTAGGAAAATTTTGAATTTCTGCTACGTTCCCCAATAGTGGCATCATGAGCTAGGTCTATTGCGTAGATTCTTTGCACGAGTAGAACACAAAGTAGTTGTGGGCGTTGATGTTGTTCAATATGCTTACCGTTACTAGTCCAATCTTGTTTCGACGGTATTGTGGGATGAAGCGGCCCGGACCGACCTTACACGTACTCTTACGTGAGACAGGTTCCACCGATTGACATGCACTTGGTGCATAAGGTGGCTAGCGGGTGCCAGTCTCTCCCACTTTAGTCGGAACGGATTCGATGAAAAGGGTCCTTATGAAGGGTAAATAGCAATTGGCATATCACGTTGTGGTTTTGCGTAGGTAAGAAATGTTCTTGCTAGAACCCATAGCAGCCACGTAAAACATGCAAACAACAATTAGAGGACGTCTAACTTGTTTTTGCAGGGTATGCTATGTGATGTGATATGGCCAAGAAGAATGTGATGAATGATATGTGATGTATGAGATTGATCATGTTCTTGTAATAGGATTCACGACTTGCATGTCGATGAGTATGACAACCGGCAGGAGCCATAGGAGTTGTCTTTATTTTTTGTATGACCTGCGTGTCATTGAAGAACGCCATGTAAACTACTTTACTTTATTGCTAAACGCGTTAGTCATAGAAGTAGAAGTAGTCGTTGGCGTGACAACTTCATGAAGACACGATGATGGAGATCATGATGATGGAGATCATGGTGTCGTGCCGGTGACGATGATGATCATGGAGCCCCGAAGATGAAGATCAAAAGGAGCAAAATGATATTGGCCATATCATGTCACTATTTGATTGCATGTGATGTTT
>NW_021285967.1:0-894 GCF_002162155.2 Triticum dicoccoides
CCTAACCCTGTAGCGTTTGACCACGCGATCTAGCCCTTTGACTTTGCACGGACGGGCTTTGACCAGTGGACCTCTCCACCCGGTTGTGTCAGTTCGGCCCATAGGGACACCCGGGAGCAACATCCGGGCCAAACCCACAGCTACATCCACTATGTGTAGACCCGACGCGTCCGTTTGCCCCCTCCAGGTGCCGGCGGCGGCGCCGTCCGTGAGGGGGGGGGAACACCCCGGAGACGCGTGCCGGGCATTTGCAACCGCCACAACACTTCCAGACTTGTGAGAGGCCGCTTACACAAGATTTGACGGTATGCTAGCCCCCGGAGGCCGCCGGCCACAGTGGTAGACGCGCGAAGAGCTATCCGCGTAGAGGGAAGTGTTCAGATACTTCTCCATCACGAAAAATTATGAAAAATTACCATCGATCCGATAGCACATGTGCCCATGTCATGTAAAAACTCATGATTTTATCGCGCTCCAAGTATTTAATAATATTCACGCTGCATCGTTTCCGCAGAACGTCTACTACCGTGTCATCACCGTCCGTGAGGGGGGCCACACCCCGGAGACGCGTCTCGCCTCTTCGGACATGCCACCGCACCACCCCGCATGTATGAGGGCCCGATGCGACGCTCCGGTGGCATTGCTACCCCCCAGGGCCCCCGTCCCGCCTAACCCTGTAGCGTTTGACCACCGGATCTAACCCTTTGACTTTGCACGGACGGGATTTGACCAGTGGGCCTCTCCACCCGGTTGTGTTAGGTCAGCCCATAGGAACACTTTGGAGCAACATCCGGGCCAGACCCACAGTAAGATCCCCTCCGTGTAGACCCGACGCGTCCGTTTCACCCCTCCAGGTGCCGGCGGCGGCGCCGTCCGTGAGGGGGGGCACACCTC
>NW_021285967.1:904-1754 GCF_002162155.2 Triticum dicoccoides
CCCAGTGCCCCTTCCCGCCTAACCCTGTAGCGTTTAACCACGCGATCTAGCCCTTTGACTTTGCACGGACGGGCTTTGACCAGTGGACCTCTCCACCCGGTTGTGTCAGTTCGGCCCATAGGGACACCCGGGAGCAACATCCGGGCCAAACCCACAGCTACATCCACTCCGTGTAGACCCGACGCGTCCGTTTCCCCCTTCTAGGTGCCGGCGGCGGCGCCGTCCGTGAGGAGGGGGCCACACCCCAGAGACGCGTGCCGGGCATTTGCGACCGCCACAACACTTCCAGACTTGTGAGAGGCCGCCTACGCAAGATTTGACGGTATGCTAGCCCCCGGAGGCCGCCGGCCACAGTGGTAGACGCGCGAAGAGCTATCCGCGTAGAGGGAAGTGTTCAGATACTTCTCCATCACGAAAAATTATGAAAAATTACCATCGATCCTATAGCACATGTGCCCATGTCATGTAAAAACTCATGATTTTATCGCGCTCCGAGTATTTAATAATATTCACGCCGCATCGTTTCCGCAGAACGTCTACTACCGTGTCATCGCCGTCCGTGAGGGGGGCCACACCCCGGAGACGCGTGCCGCCTCTTCAGACATGCCACCGCACCACCCCGCATGTATGAGGGACCGATGCGACGCTCCGGTGGCATTGCTACCCCCCAGGGCCCCCGTCCCGCCTAACCCTGTAGCGTTTGACCACCAGATCTAGCCCTTTGACTTTGCACGGACGGGATTTGACCAGTGGGCCTCTCCACCCGGTTGTGTTAGGTCAGCCCATAGGAACACTTTGGAGCAACATCCGGGCCAGACCCACAGCAAGATCCCCTCCGTGTAGACCCGAC
>NW_021285968.1:0-2632 GCF_002162155.2 Triticum dicoccoides
CTTAAGGCGTTACTCTGTTCTTATGAACTTAATACTCTAGATGCAGGCAGGAGTCGGTCGATGTGTGGAGTAATAGTAGTAGATGCAGGCAGGAGTTGGTCTACTTGTTGCGGACGTGATGCCTATATTTATGGTCATGCCTAGATAATCTCATAATTATTCGCTTTTCTTTCAATTGCTCGATAGTAATTTATTCACCCACCGTCATACTTATGCAATCTTGAGAGAAGCCTCTGGTGAAACCTATGGCCCCCGGGTCTATCTCTTACCATTTTTGCTTCCAATCTAATTTTATTTGCATATTTATTTTTTGTATCTATGTTATAAAATACCAAAAATATATTTATCTTATCATACTATCTCTATCAGATCTCACTTTCGCAAGTGGCCGTGAAGGGATTGACAACCCCTTTATTGTGTTGGTTGCGAGTTCTTGGTTTGTTTGTGTAGGTGCGTGGGACTTTTGAGGAGCCTCCTACTCGATTGATACCTTGGTTCTCAAAAACTGAGGAAAATACTTATGCTACTCTGCTGCATCACCCTTTCCTCTTCAAGGAAAACCAACACAAGCTTAAGACGTAGCAAGAAGGATTTCTGGCGCCATTGCCGGGGAGGTCTTTGCTCAAGTCAAGACATACCAAGTACCCATCACAAACTCATCTCCCTCGCATTTACATTATTTGCCATTTGCCTCTCGTTTTCCTCTCCCCCACTTCACCTTTGCCGTTTTATTCGCCCTCTCTTTCCGAATCTCCTCCTCTCTTTCCGCTTGCCTTTTCTGTTTGCTTGTGTGCTTGTTTGACCTTATGGCTTTGCCTAAGGGTTTTGACCACCTTCTCAGAAGGATGGAAGAGATTGAATCAAATATTAGAAGCTTTATGAATTTGCAATTTGAGCATAATAATTTCTTTAGAAAAGAGCTGAAGGTACAAAAAGGTATTTTGGGGTTTATGAACAAAGAGCTTGATGATATGAATAAATAATTTTATGGTGTTAATGTTCAAATTACCCAGCTTGAAAATGCTATAGCCAAAATTTCTGATAAGCAAGCTACCTTAGTCAATAAGATGGCCGCTAAACCGGAAAAGTTACACGAAAATAATGATGAGGATCTTAAAGTTATTGATGCGTCTCCTATTAGATCTATCTTTTGCAATATGAATCTTGATGTTTATGGGACTGATGATTAGTCAACTTTACCTAGAAGGCGCCCCAAAAATTCGGAGTTTTTATATCTTGATGCTAAATTTGGTAAAAGTGGGATTGGAGAGGTCATGACTTTAAATAGTATTGAACCCACTATCTCGGATTTCAAGGAATTTGATTATGATAATTGTTCTTTAAAAGGTTGTATTTCCTTGTTGCAATCCGTTGTTAATTCTCCTCATGCTTATAGTCAAAATAAAGCTTTTACCAAACATATCGTTGATGCCTTGTTACAATCTTATGATGAAAAACTTAATTTGGAAGTTTCTATACCTAGAAAACTTAATGATGAGTGGGAACCTACTATAAAGATTAGAATTAAAGATCATGAGTGCTTTGCTTTGTGTGATTTCGGTGCTAGTGTTTCCACGATTCTGAAAACTTTATGTGATATTCTAGGTTTACATGATCTTGATGATTGTTCTTTAAATTTGCACATTGCGGATTCCACCATTAAAAAGCCAATGGGAAGGATCAATGATGTTCTCATTGTTGCAAATATAAATTTGGTGCCCGTAGATTGTATCGTTCTTGATATAGATTGCAATCTTTCTTGCCCTATTATTCTTGGTAGACCTTTTCTTAGAACGATTGGTGCGATTATTGATATGAAGGAAGGGAATATTAGATTCCAATTTCCATTAAACAAAGGCATGGAGCACTTTCCAAGAAATAAAGTCAAATTACCATATGAGTCTATCATGCGAGCTACTTATGAATCAAGTGCCAAAGATGGCACTACTTAGATCTATCTTCGCTTTTATGCCTAGCTAGGGGCGTTAAACGATAGAGCTAGTCGGGAGGCAACCCAATTTTGTTTGTGTTTTTTGTTTTTTTCCTGTTTAGTAATAATTTATAGCTTCTACTTTCTGTTTAGATGTGTTTTTATCTTTTAGTGTTTGTGCCAAGTAGAACCTATAGGATAAACTATGATGATAGTTGATTTGATTCTGCTGAAAAACAAAAACTTTGCGCTCACGAGAAAAAATTCAATCAATCACAGAAACGTGATTTTGCATTGATTCTTTTTGCTTCTGATCAATAAACAAATTTTCCAGTACGTCCTATTTTGGTAGGATTTTTAGAGTTGCAGAAGTTTGCGTTAGTTACAAATTGCTATAGACTTTTCTGTTTTTGACAGATTCTGCTTTTCGTGTGTTGTTTGCTTATTTTGATGCATCTATGGCTAGTAAAATAGTTTATAAACCATAGAGAAGTTCGAATACAGTAGGTTTAACACCAAAATAAATAAATAATGAGTTCATTACAGTACCTTATGTGGTGGTTTTGTTTTCTTTCACTAACGGAGCTTATAAGATTTCCTGTTGAGTTTTGTGTTGTGAAGTTTTTAAGTTTTGGGTAAAGCTTTTATGGACTATGGAATAAGGAGTGGCAAGAGCCTAAGCTTGGGGATGCTCATGGCAGC
>NW_021285969.1:0-2632 GCF_002162155.2 Triticum dicoccoides
CTTAAGGCGTTACTCTGTTCTTATGAACTTAATACTCTAGATGCAGGCAGGAGTCGGTCGATGTGTGGAGTAATAGTAGTAGATGCAGGCAGGAGTTGGTCTACTTGTTGCGGACGTGATGCCTATATTTATGGTCATGCCTAGATAATCTCATAATTATTCGCTTTTCTTTCAATTGCTCGATAGTAATTTATTCACCCACCGTCATACTTATGCAATCTTGAGAGAAGCCTCTGGTGAAACCTATGGCCCCCGGGTCTATCTCTTACCATTTTTGCTTCCAATCTAATTTTATTTGCATATTTATTTTTTGTATCTATGTTATAAAATACCAAAAATATATTTATCTTATCATACTATCTCTATCAGATCTCACTTTCGCAAGTGGCCGTGAAGGGATTGACAACCCCTTTATTGTGTTGGTTGCGAGTTCTTGGTTTGTTTGTGTAGGTGCGTGGGACTTTTGAGGAGCCTCCTACTCGATTGATACCTTGGTTCTCAAAAACTGAGGAAAATACTTATGCTACTCTGCTGCATCACCCTTTCCTCTTCAAGGAAAACCAACACAAGCTTAAGACGTAGCAAGAAGGATTTCTGGCGCCATTGCCGGGGAGGTCTTTGCTCAAGTCAAGACATACCAAGTACCCATCACAAACTCATCTCCCTCGCATTTACATTATTTGCCATTTGCCTCTCGTTTTCCTCTCCCCCACTTCACCTTTGCCGTTTTATTCGCCCTCTCTTTCCGAATCTCCTCCTCTCTTTCCGCTTGCCTTTTCTGTTTGCTTGTGTGCTTGTTTGACCTTATGGCTTTGCCTAAGGGTTTTGACCACCTTCTCAGAAGGATGGAAGAGATTGAATCAAATATTAGAAGCTTTATGAATTTGCAATTTGAGCATAATAATTTCTTTAGAAAAGAGCTGAAGGTACAAAAAGGTATTTTGGGGTTTATGAACAAAGAGCTTGATGATATGAATAAATAATTTTATGGTGTTAATGTTCAAATTACCCAGCTTGAAAATGCTATAGCCAAAATTTCTGATAAGCAAGCTACCTTAGTCAATAAGATGGCCGCTAAACCGGAAAAGTTACACGAAAATAATGATGAGGATCTTAAAGTTATTGATGCGTCTCCTATTAGATCTATCTTTTGCAATATGAATCTTGATGTTTATGGGACTGATGATTAGTCAACTTTACCTAGAAGGCGCCCCAAAAATTCGGAGTTTTTATATCTTGATGCTAAATTTGGTAAAAGTGGGATTGGAGAGGTCATGACTTTAAATAGTATTGAACCCACTATCTCGGATTTCAAGGAATTTGATTATGATAATTGTTCTTTAAAAGGTTGTATTTCCTTGTTGCAATCCGTTGTTAATTCTCCTCATGCTTATAGTCAAAATAAAGCTTTTACCAAACATATCGTTGATGCCTTGTTACAATCTTATGATGAAAAACTTAATTTGGAAGTTTCTATACCTGGAAAACTTAATGATGAGTGGGAACCTACTATAAAGATTAGAATTAAAGATCATGAGTGCTTTGCTTTGTGTGATTTCGGTGCTAGTGTTTCCACGATTCTGAAAACTTTATGTGATATTCTAGGTTTACATGATCTTGATGATTGTTCTTTAAATTTGCACATTGCGGATTCCACCATTAAAAAGCCAATGGGAAGGATCAATGATGTTCTCATTGTTGCAAATATAAATTTGGTTCCCGTAGATTGTATCGTTCTTGATATAGATTGCAATCTTTCTTGCCCTATTATTCTTGGTAGACCTTTTCTTAGAACGATTGGTGCGATTATTGATATGAAGGAAGGGAATATTAGATTCCAATTTCCATTAAACAAAGGCATGGAGCACTTTCCAAGAAATAAAGTCAAATTACCATATGAGTCTATCATGCGAGCTACTTATGAATCAAGTGCCAAAGATGGCACTACTTAGATCTATCTTCGCTTTTATGCCTAGCTAGGGGCGTTAAACGATAGAGCTAGTCGGGAGGCAACCCAATTTTGTTTGTGTTTTTTGTTTTTTTCCTGTTTAGTAATAATTTATAGCTTCTACTTTCTGTTTAGATGTGTTTTTATCTTTTAGTGTTTGTGCCAAGTAGAACCTATAGGATAAACTATGATGATAGTTGATTTGATTCTGCTGAAAAACAAAAACTTTGCGCTCACGAGAAAAAATTCAATCAATCACAGAAACGTGATTTTGCATTGATTCTTTTTGCTTCTGATCAATAAACAAATTTTCCAGTACGTCCTATTTTGGTAGGATTTTTAGAGTTGCAGAAGTTTGCGTTAGTTACAAATTGCTATAGACTTTTCTGTTTTTGACAGATTCTGCTTTTCGTGTGTTGTTTGCTTATTTTGATGCATCTATGGCTAGTAAAATAGTTTATAAACCATAGAGAAGTTCGAATACAGTAGGTTTAACACCAAAATAAATAAATAATGAGTTCATTACAGTACCTTATGTGGTGGTTTTGTTTTCTTTCACTAACGGAGCTTATAAGATTTCCTGTTGAGTTTTGTGTTGTGAAGTTTTTAAGTTTTGGGTAAAGCTTTTATGGACTATGGAATAAGGAGTGGCAAGAGCCTAAGCTTGGGGATGCTCATGGCAGC
>NW_021285970.1:0-1334 GCF_002162155.2 Triticum dicoccoides
GGGGGCAAGTTTCCTAGGGGTGGGGCGCCCAAACCCATCTAGGGTTTGTTGGAAATATGCCCTAGAGGCAATAATAAAAGGATTATTATTATATTTCCTTGTTCATGATAATTATATTTTATTCATGCTATATTTGTATTATCCGGAAATCGTAATACACGTGTGAATACATAGACCACAATATGTCCCTAGTGAGCCTCTAGTTGACTAGCTCGTTGATCAACAGATAGTCATGGTTTCCTATGGACATTGGATGTCATTGATAACGGGATCACATCATTAGGAGAATGATGTGATGGACAAGACCCAATCCTAAGCATAGCACAAAGATCGTGTAGTTCGTTTGCTAGAGCTTTTCCAATGTCAAGTATCTTTTCCTTAGACCATGAGATCGTGTAACTCCCGGATACCGTAGGAGTGCTTTGGGTGTACCAAACGTCACAACGTAACTGGGTGACTATAAAGGTGCACTACAGGTTTCTCCGAAAGTGTCTGTTGGGTTGACACGGATCAAGACTGGGATTTGTCACTCCGTATGACGGAGAGGTATCTCTGGGCCCACTCGGTAATGCATCATCATAATGAGCTCAGAGTGACAAAGTGTATGGTCACGGGATCATGCATTACTGTACGAGTAAAGTGACTTGCCGGTAACAATATTGAACGAGGTATTGGGATACCGACGATCGAATCTCGGGCAAGTAACGTACCGATTGACAAAGGGAATTATATACGGGGTTGCTTAAATCCTCGACATCGTGGTTCATCCGATGAGATCATCGAGGAGTATGTGGGAGCCAACATGGGTATCCAGATCTCGTTGTTGGTTATTGACCGGAGAGCCGTCTCGGTCGTGTCTACATGTCTCCCGAACCCGTAGGGTCTACACACTTAAGGTCCGGTGAGGCTAGGGTTGTAAAGATATTAGTATGCAGCAAACCGAAAGTTGTTCGAAGTCCCGGATGAGATCCCGGACGTCACGAGGAGTTCCGGAATGGTCCAGAGGTAAAGAATTATATATGGGAAGTCGAGTTTCGGTCATCGGGAAAGTTTCAGGGTTCACCGGTATTGTACCGGGACCACCGGAAGGGTCCCGGGGGTCCACCGGGTGGGGCCACCCATCCCGGAGGGCCCCATGGGCTGAAGTGGGAGGGGAACCAGCCCCTGGTGGGCTGGTGCGCCCCCCTTGGGCCCCCTCTACGCCTAGGGTTGGGAACCCTAGGGGAGGGGGCGCCTCCACTTGCCTTGGGGGGCAAGTCTCCCCCCTTGGCCGCCGCCCCCCCTAGGAGATCCCATCTCCTAGGGCCGGCTCCCCCCTGGGGTCCCTATATAAA
>NW_021285970.1:1344-18344 GCF_002162155.2 Triticum dicoccoides
GGGAGGGCATCCGCACCCTAACACCCGGCGCCTCCCTTCCCCCCTTGCTACACCTCTTCCTCCCGTAGTCGCTTGGCGAAGCCCTGCCGGAACCCTGCTGCATCCACCACCACGCTGTCGTGCTGCTGGATCTTCATCAACCTCTCCTTCCCCCTTGCTGGATCAAGAAGGAGGAGACATCACGCTGACCGCACGTGTGCTGAACGCGGAGGTGCCGTCCGTTCGGCGCTAGGATCTCCGGTGATTTGGATCACGACGAGTACGACTCCCTCAACCTCGTTCTCTTGAATGCTTCCGCTCGCGATCTACAAGGGTATGTAGATGCACTCCTCTCTCTCGTTGCTAGATGAACTCAAAGATTGATCTTGGTGAACGTAGGAATTTTTTTTATTTTATGCAACGTTCCCCAACAGTGGCATCATGAGCTAGGTCTATGCGTAGTTCTCTATTGCACGAGTAGAACACAAATCTGTTGTGGGCGTAGATGTTTTCAACTTTCTTGCCACTACTAGTCTTATTTTGCTTCAGCGGTATTGTGGGATGAAGCGGCCCAGACCGACCTTACACATACGCTTACGTGAGACAGGTTCCACCGACTGACATGCACTAGTTGCATAAGGTGGCTAGCGGTGACTGTCTCTCCCACTTTAGTTGGAGCGGATTCGATGAAAAGGGTCCTTATGAAGGGTAAATAGAAGTTGACAAATCACGTTGTGGTTATTTGTAGGTAAGAAAACGTTCTTGCTAGAACCCTATTGCAGCCACGTAAAAGATGCAACAACAATTAGAGGACGTCTAACTTGTTTTTTGCAGCAATTGCTTTGTGATGTGATATGGCCAAAAATTGTGATGAATGATGAATGATATATTGTGATGTATGAGATCATGTTCTTGTAATAGGAATCACGACTTGCATGTCAATGAGTATGACAACCGGCATGAGCCATAGGAGTTGTCTTAATTATTGTATGACCTGCGTGTCAATGATTTAACGCCATGTAATTACTTTACTTTATTGCTAAACCGTTAGCCATAATAGTAGAAGTAATAGTTGGCGAGCAACTTCATGGAGACACGATGATGGAGATCATGATGATGGAGATCATGGTGTCATGCCGGTGACGAAGATGATCATGGAGCCCCGAAGATGGAGATCAAAGGAGCTATATGATATTGGCCATATCATGTCACTACTATATAATTGCATGTGATGTTTATTATGTTTATGCATCTTGTTTACTTAGAACGACGGTAGTAAATAAGATGATCCCTTATAATATTTTCAAGAAAGTGTTCCCCCTAACTGTGCGCCGTTGCTAAAGTTCGTCGTTTCGAAGCACCACGTGATGATCGGGTATGATAGATTCCTACGTTCACATATAACGGGTGTAAGACAGTTTTACACATGCAAAAACACTTAGGTTAACTTGACGAGCCTAGCATGTACAGACATGGCCTCAGAACACAGAGACCGAAAGGTCGAACATGAGTCGTATGTAAGATGCGATCAACATGGAGATGTTCACCGATGATGACTAGTCCGTCTCACGTGATGATCGGACACGGCCTAGTCGACTCGGATCATGTAACACTTAGATGACTAGAGGGATGTCAAATCTGAGTGGGAGTTCTTTAAATAATCTGATTAGATGAACTTAATTATCATGAACTTAGTCTAAAATCTTTGCAAAATATGTCTTGTAGATCAAATGGCCAACGCTCATGTCAACATGAACTTCAACGCGTTCCTAGAGAAAACCAAGCTGAAAGATGATGGCAGCAACTATACGGACTGGGTCCGGAACCTGAGGATCATCCTCATAGCTGCCAAGAAAGCATATGTCCTAGAACGACCGCTAGGTGAAGCACCCATCCCAGAGAACCAACACGTTATGAATGCTTGGCAGTCACGTGCTGATGATTACTCCCTCGTTCAGTGCGGCATGCTTTACAGCTTAGAACCGGGGCTCCAAAAGCGTTTTGAGCAACACGGAGCATATGAGATGTTCGAGGAGCTGAAAATGGTTTTCCAAGCTCATGCCCGGGTCGAGAGATATGAAGTCTCCGACAAGTTCTATAGTTGTAAGATGGAGGAAAATAGTTCTGTCAGTGAGCACATACTCAAAATGTCTGGGTTGCACAACCGCCTGTCCCAGCTGGACATTAACCTCCCGGACGAGGCGGTCATTGACAGAATCCTTCAGTTGCTCCCACTGAGCTACAAGAGCTTTGTGATGAACTACAATATGCAGGGGATGGTGAAAACTATTCCTGAAGTATTTTCAATGCTGAAGTCGGTAGAGGTAGAAATCAAGAAAGAACATCAAGTGTTGATGGTCAATAAAACCACCAAGTTCAAGAAGGGCAAGGGTAAGAAAAACTTCAAGAAGGACGGCAAAGATGTGGCCGCCCCCGGTAAGCCAGTTGCCGGGAAGAAGTCAAAGAATGGACCCAATCCTGAGACTGAGTGCTTTTATTGCAAAGGGAAGGGTCACTGGAAGCGGAACTGCCCCAAATACTTAGCGGACAAGAAGGCCGGCAACACTAAAGGTATATTTGATATACATGTAATTGATGTGCACGTTACCAGTACTCATAGTAACTCCTGGGTATTTGATACCGGTGTCGTTGCTCATATTTGTAACTCACAGCAGGAGGGCCCCATGGGCTGAAGTGGGAGGGGAACCAGCCCCTGGTGGGCTGGTGTGCCCCCCCTTGGCCCCCCTCTGCGCCTAGGGTTGGGAACCCTAGGGGAGGGGGCGCCTCCACTTGCCTTGGGGGGCAAGTCTCCCCCCTTGGCCGCCGCCCCCCTAGGAGATCCCATCTCCTAGGGCCGGCGCCTCCCTGGGGTCCCTATATAACGAGGGGGGTGGGAGGGAAGCCGCACCCTGACACCTGGCGCCTGCCTTCCCCCCTTGCTACACCTCTTCCTCCCGTAGTCGCTTGGCGAAGCCCTGCCGGAACCCTGCTGCATCCACCACCACGCCGTCGTGCTGCTGGATCTTCATCAACCTCTCCTTCCCCCTTGCTGGATCAAGAAGGAGGAGACGTCACGCTGACCGCACGTGTGTTGAACGCGGAGGTGCCGTCCGTTCGGTGCTAGGATCTCCGGTGATTTGGATCACGACGAGTACGACTCCCTCAACCTCGTTCTCTTGAACGCTTCCGCTCGCGATCTACAAGGGTATGTAGATGCACTCCTCTCTCTCGTTTCTAGATGAACTCATAGATTGATCTTGGTGAACGTAGGAATTTTTTTTATTTTATGTAACGTTCCCCAACAGGGTTTCCCCTGTGGCCGCCACCCCTCCCCTAGGGAACCCTAGGGCGCCTCCTCCACCCCCCTTCCCCCTATATATAGTGAGGGAGAGAGAGGGCAGCTGGACCCCTCCCCTGGTGCAGCCCTCTCCCTCCTCCAACACCTCCTCCTCCTCCGTAGTGATTGGCGAAGCCCTGCCGGAGAACCACGAGCTCCATCGCCACCACGCCGTCGTGCTGCTGGAGTTTTCCCTCAACTTCTCCTCTCCCCTTGCTGGATCAAGAAGGAGGAGACATCCCCGGTGAAGGAAATATGCCCTAGAGGCAATAATAAAGTTATTATTTATTTCCTCATATCATGATAAATGTTTATTATTCATGCTAGAATTGTATTAACCGGAAACATGATACATGTGTGAATACATAGACAAACATATAGTCACTAGTATGCCTCTACTAGACTAGCTCGTTAATCAAAGATGGTTATGTTTCCTAACCATAGACATGTGTTGTCATTTGATTAATGGGATCACATCATTAGGAGAATGATGTGATTGACATGACCCATTCCGTTAGCCTAGCACTTGATCGTTTAGTATATTGCTATTGCTTTCTTCATGACTTATACATGTTCCTGTAACTATGAGAATTATGCAACTCCCGTTTACCGGAGGAACACTTTGGGTACTACCAAACGTCACAACGTAACTGGGTGATTATAAAGGAGTACTACAGGTGTCTCCGAAGGTACATGTTGAGTTGGCGTATTTCGAGATTAGGTTTTGTCACTCCGATTGTCGGAGAGGTATCTCTGGGCCCTCTCGGTAATGCACATCATTATAAGCCTTGCAAGCAATGTGACCAAATAAGTTGGTTACGGGATGATGCATTACGGAACGAGTAAAGAGACTTGCCGGTAACGAGATTGAACTAGGTATTGGATACCGACGATCAAATCTCGGGCAAGTAACATACCGATGACAAAGGGAACAACGTATGTTGTTATGCGGTTTGACCGATAAAGATCTTCGTAGAATATGTAGGAACCAATATGGGCATCCAGGTTTCGCTATTGGTTATTGACCGAGAATAGTTCTAGGTCATGTCTACATAGTTCTCGAACCCGTAGGATCCGCACGCTTAACGTTACGATGACGGTTTTATTATGAGTTTATAAGTTTTGATGTACTGAAGATTGTTCGGAGTCCCGGATGTGATCACGGACGTAACAAGGAGTCTCGAAATGGTCGAGACATAAAGATTGATATATTGGAAGCCTATATTTGGATATCGGAATCATTCCGGGTGAAATCGGCATTTTACCGGAACACCGGGAGGTTACCGGAACCCCCCCGGGGGGTTATTGGGCCTACATGGGCCTCCAGGGAGAAGAGGGAAGGAGGCAGGAGGGGGCCGCGTGCCCCTCCCCTTCCTAGTCCGAATAGGACAAGGGAAGGGGGGCGGCGCCCTCCCTTTCCTTCCCCTCTTCCTCCTCTTTCCCCCCTTCTCCTATTCCAACTAGGAAAGAAGGGAGTCCTACTCCCGGTGGGAGTAGGACTCCCCCTTGGCGCGCCCTCCTTGGCCGGCCGCCTCCTCCCCCTGGCTCCTTTATATACGGGGCGGGGGGGCACCCCAGGAACACACAAGTTGATCTACGGATCGTTCCTTAGCCGTGTGCGGTGCCTCCCTCCACCATATTCCACCTCGGTCATATCGTCGCGAAGCTTAGGCGAAGCCCTGTGCCGGTAGAACATCATCATCGTCACCACGACGTCGTGCTGACGGAACTCATCCCCGAAGCTTTGCTTGATCGGAGCCCGAGGATCGTCATCGAGCTGAACGTGTGCTGAACTCGGAGGTGCCGTACGTTCGGTGCTTGGATCGGTCGGATCGTGAAGACATACGACTACATCAACCGCGTTGTGCTAACGCTTCCGCTTACGGTCTACGAGGGTACGTGGACAACACTCTCCCCTCTCGTTGCTATGTCATCACCATGATCTTGCATGTGCGTAGGAATTTTTTTGAAATTACTACGTTCCCCAACAGTGGCATCCGAGCCTAGGTTTTATGCGTTGATGTTATATGCACAAGTAGAACACAAGTGAGTTGTGGGCGATACAAGTCATACTGCTTACCAGCATGTCATACTTTGGTTCAGCGGTATTGTGAGATGAAGCGGCCCGGACCGACATTACGCGTACGCTTACGCAAGACTGGTTTCACCGTTGCGAGCACTCGTGCTTAAAGGTGGCTGGCGGGTGTCTGTCTCTCTCACTTTAGCTGAATCGAGTGTGGCTACGCCCGGTCCTTGCGAAGGTTAAAACAGCACCAACTTGACGAACTATCGTTGTGGTTTTTATGCGTAGGTAAGAACGGTTCTTGCTAAAGCCCGTAGCAGCCACGTAAAATTTGCAACAACAAAGTAGAGGACGTCTAACTTGTTTTTGCAGGGCATGTTGTGATGTGATATGGTCAAGATGTGATGCTATATTATATCTGTATGAGATGATCATGTTTTGTAACCAAAGTTATCGGCAACTGGCAGGAGCCATATGGTTGCCGCTTTATCGTATGAAATGCAAACGCCCTGTAATTGCTTTACTTTATCTCTAAGCGGTAGCGATAGTCGTAGAAGCAATAGATGGTGTAACGACAACGATGCTACGATGGAGATCAAGGTGTCACGCCGGTGACGATGGTGATCACGACGGTGCTTCGAAGATGGAGATCACAAGCACAAGATGATGATGGCCATATCATATCACTTATATTGATTGCATGTGATGTTTATCCTTTATGCATCTTATCTTGCTTTGATTGACGGTAGCATTTTAAGATGATCTCTCACTAATAATCAAGAAGTGTTCTCCCTGAGTATGCACCGTTGCGAAAGTTCTTCGTGCTGAGACACCACGTGATGATCGGGTGTGATAGGCTCTACATTCAAATACAACGGGTGCAAAACAGTTGCACACCCGGAATACTCAGGTCATACTTGACGTGCCTAGCATATACAGATATGGCCTCGGAACACGGAGACCGAAAGGTCGAGCGTGAATCATATAGTAGATATGATCAACATAGTGATGTTCACCATTGAAACTACTCCATCTCACGTGATGATCGGACATGGTTTAGTTGATTTGGATCACGTGATCACTTAGATGACTAGAGAGATGTCTGTCTAAGTGGGAGTTCTTAAGTAAATATGATTAATTGAACTTAAATTTATCTTGAAACTTAGTACCTGATAGTATTTTGCTTGTCTATGTTTGTAGATAGATGGCTCGTGCTGTTGTTCCGTTGAATTTTAATGCGTTCCTTGAGAAAGCAAAGTTGAAAGATGATGGTAGCAATTACACGGACTGGGTCCGTAACCTGAGGATTATCCTCATTGCTGCACAGAAAAGTTACATCCTGGAAGCACCGCTGGGTGCCAGGCCTGCTGCTGATGCAACTGACGACGTTAAGAACGTCTGGCAGAGCAAAGCTGATGACTACTCGATAGTTCAGTGTGCCATGCTTTACGGCTTAGAATCGGGTCTTCAACGACGTTTTGAACGTCATGGAGCATTTGAGATGTTCCAGGAGTTGAAGTTAATATTTCAAGCAAATGCCCGGATTGAGAGATATGAAGTCTCCAATAAGTTCTATAGCTGCAAGATGGAAGAGAATAGTTCTGTCAGTGAACATATACTCAAAATGTCTGGGTATAATAATCACTTGATTCAACTGGGAGTTAATCTTCCTGATGATAGTGTCATTGACAGAATTCTTCAATCACTACCACCAAGCTACAAGAGCTTCGTGATGAACTATAATATGCAAGGGATGAACAAGACTATTCCCGAGCTCTTCGCAATGCTAAAAGCCGCGGAGGTAGAACTCAAAAAGGAGCATCAAGTGTTGATGGTTAACAAGACCACCAGTTTCAAGAAAAAGGGCAAAGGGAAGAAGAAGGGGAACTTCAAAAAGAACATCAAGCAAGTTGCTGCTCAAGAGAAGAAACCCAAATCTGGACCTAAGCCTGAAACTGAGTGCTTCTACTGCAAGCAGACTGGACACTGGAAGCGGAACTGCCCCAAGTATTTGGCGGATAAGAAGGATGGCAAAGTGAACAAAGGTATATATGATATACATGTTATTGATGTGTACCTTACTAATGCTCGCAGTAGCACCTGGGTATTTGATACTGGTTCTGTTGCTAACATTTGCAACTCGAAACAGGGACTACGGATTAAGCGAAGATTGGCTAAGGACGAGGTGACGATGCGCGTGGGAAATGGTTCCAAAGTCGATGTGATCGCGGTCGGCACGCTACCTCTACATCTACCATCGGGATTAGTTTTAGACCTAAATAATTGTTATTTGGTGCCAGCGTTAAGCATGAACATTATATCTGGATCTTGTTTGATGCGAGACGGATATTCATTTAAATCAGAGAATAATGGTTGTTCTATTTATATGAGTAATATCTTTTATGGTCATGCACCCTTGAAGAGTGGTCTATTTTTATTGAATCTCGATAGTAGTGATACACATATTCATAGTGTTGAAACCAAAAGATGCAGAGTTAATAATGATAGTGCAACTTATTTGTGGCACTGCCGTTTAGGTCATATCAGTGTAAAGCGCATGAAGAAACTCCATACCGATGGGATTTTGGAATCACTTGATTATGAATCACTTGGTACTTGCGAACCGTGCCTCATGGGCAAGATGACTAAAACACCGTTCTCCGGAACTATGGAGCGAGCAACTGATTTGTTGGAAATCATACATACTGATGTTTGTGGTCCAATGAATGTTGAGGCTCGCAGCGGATATTGTTATTTTCTCACCTTCACAGATGATTTGATCAGATATGGGTATATCTACTTGATGAAACACAAGTCTGAAACATTTGAAAAGTTCAAAGAATTTCAGAGTGAAGTAGAAAATCATCGTAACAGGAAAATAAAATTTCTACGATCTGATCGTGGAGGAGAATATTTGAGTTACGAGTTTGGTCTACACTTGAAACAACACGGAATAGTTTCGCAACTCACACCACCCGGAACACCACAATGAAATGGTGTGTCCGAACGTCGTAATCGTACTTTACTAGATATGGTGTGATCTATGATGTCTCTTACTGATTTACCGCTATCGTTTTGGGGTTATGCTTTAGAGACGGCCGCATTCACATTAAATAGGGCACCATCAAAATCCGTTAAGACGACACCTTATGAACTATGGTTTGGCAAGAAACCAAAGTTGTCGTTTCTTAAAGTTTGGGGCTGCGATGCTTATGTGAAGAAACTTCAACCAGATAAGCTCGAACCCAAATCGGAGAAATGTGTCTTCATAGGATACCCAAAAGAGACTATTGGGTACACCTTCTATCACAGATCTGAGGGCAAGATTTTCGTTGCTAAAATCGGATCCTTTCTAGAGAAGGAGTTTCTCTCGAAAGAAGTGAGTGGGAGGAAAGTAGAACTTGATGAGATAACTGTATCTACTCCCTTATTGGAAAGTAGTTCATCACAAGAACCGGTTCCTGTGACAACTACACCAATTAGTGAGGAAGCTAATGATATTGATCATGAAACTTCAGATCAAGTTTCTACTGAACCTCGTAGGTCTACCAGAGTAAGATCCGCACCAGAGTGGTACGGTAATCCAATTCTGGAAGTCATGTTACTTGACCATGATGAACCTACGAACTATGAGGAAGCGATGATGAGCCCAGATTCCGCAAAATGGCTAGAGGCCATGAAATCTGAGATGGGATCCATGTATGAAAACAAAGTATGGACTTTGGTTGACTTGCCCGATGATCGGCAAGCCATTGAGAATAAATGGATTTTTAAGAAGAAGACTGACGCTGATGGTAATATAACTGTCTATAAAGCTCGACTTGTTGCGAAAGATTTTCGACAAGTTCAAGGGGTTGACTACGATGAGACTTTCTCACCCGTACCGATGCTTAAGTCTGTCCGAATCATGTTAGCTATTGCTGCATTTCATAATTATGAAATTTGGCAAATGGATGTCAAAACTGCATTCTTGAATGGATTTCTGGAAGAAGAGTTGTATATGATGCAGCCAGAAGGTTTTGTAGATCCAAAAGGTGCTAACAAAGTTTGCAAGCTCCAACGTTCCATTTATGGACTGGTGGAAGCATCTCGGAGTTGGAATAAACGCTTTGATAGTGTGATTAAAGCATATGGTTTTATACAGACTTTTGGAGAAGCCTGTATTTACAAGAAAGTGAGTGGGAGCTCTGTAGCATTTCTGATATTATATGTAGATGACATATTATTAATTGGAAATGATATAGAATTTCTGGATAGCATAAAGGGATACTTGAATAAAAGTTTTTCAATGAAAGACCTCGGTGAAGCTGCTTACATATTGGGCATCAAGATCTATAGAGATAGATCAAGACGCTTAATAGGACTTTCACAAAGCACATACCTTGATAAAATTTTGAAAAAGTTCAAAATGGATCAGGCAAAGAAAGGGTTCTTGCCCGTACTACAAGGTGTGAAGTTGAGTCAAACTCAATGCCCGACCACAGCAGAAGATAGAGAGAAAATGAAAGATGTTCCCTATGCTTCAGCCATAGGCTCTATCATATATGCAATGCTGTGTACCAGACCTGACATATGCTTAGCAATAAGCTTGGCAGGAAGGTACCAAAGTAATCCAGGAGTGGATCACTGGACAGCAGTCAAGAACATCCTGAAATACCTGAAAAGGACTAAGGATATGTTTCTCGTATATGGAGGTGACAAAGAGCTAGTCGTAAATGGTTACGTCGATGCAAGCTTTGACACTGATCCGGACGATTCTAAATCGCAAACCGGATACGTGTTTTTATTAAACGGTGGAGATGTAAGTTGGTGCAGTTCTAAACAAAGCGTCGTGGCGGGATCTACATGTGAAGCGGAGTACATAGCTGCTTCGGAAGCAGCAAATGAAGGAGTCTGGATCAAGGAGTTCATTTCCGATCTAGGTGTCATACCTAGTGCATCGGGACCAATGAAAATCTGTGACAATACTGGTGCAATTGCCTTGGCAAAGGAATCCAGATTTCACAAGAGGACCAAGCACATCAAGAGACGCTTCAATTCCATTCGGGACCAAGTCCAAGTGGGAGACATAGAGATTCGCAAGATACATACGGACCTGAATGTTGCAGACCCGTTGACTAAGCCACTCTCACGAGCAAAACATGATCAGCACCAAGACTCCATGGGTGTTAGAATCATTACTATGTAATCTAGATTATTGACTCTAGTGCAAGTGGGAGACTGAAGGAAATATGCCCTAGAGGCAATAATAAAGTTATTATTTATTTCCTCATATCATGATAAATGTTTATTATTCATGCTAGAATTGTATTAACCGGAAACATGATACATGTGTGAATACATAGACAAACATATAGTCACTAGTATGCCTCTACTAGACTAGCTCGTTAATCAAAGATGGTTATTTTTCCTAACCATAGACATGTGTTGTCTTTTGATTAATGGGATCACATCATTAGGAGAATGATGTGATTGACATGACCCATTCCGTTAGCCTAGCACTTGATCGTTTAGTATATTGCTATTGCTTTCTTCATGACTTATACATGTTCCTGTAACTATGAGAATTATGCCACTCCCGTTTACCGGTGGAACACTTTGGGTACTACCAAACGTCACAACGTAACTGGGTGATTATAAAGGAGTACTACAGGTGTCTCCGAAGGTACATGTTGAGTTGGCGTATTTCGAGATTAGGTTTTGTCACTCCGATTGTCGGAGAGGTATCTCTGGGCCCTCTCGGTAATGCACATCATTATAAGCCTTGCAAGCAATGTGACCAAATAAGTTGGTTACGGGATGATGCATTACGGAACGAGTAAAGAGACTTGCCGGTAACGAGATTGAACTAGGTATTGGATACGGATGATCAAATCTTGGGCAAGTAACATACCGATGACAAAGGGAACAACGTATGTTGTTATGCGGTTTGACCGATAAAGATCTTCGTAGAATATGTAGGAACCAATATGGGCATCCAGGTTCCGCTATTGGTTATTGACCGAGAATAGTTCTAGGTCATGTCTACATAGTTCTCGAACCCGTAGGGTCCGCACGCTTAAAGTTACGATGACAGTTTTATTATGAGTTTATAAGTTTTGATGTACTGAAGTTTGTTCGGAGTCCCGGATGTGATCACGGACGTAACGAGGAGTCTCGAAATGGTCGAGACATAAAGATTGATATATTGGAAGCCTATATTTGGACATCGGAATCGTTCCGGGTGAAATCGGCATTTTACCGGAACACCGGGAGGTTACCGGAACCCCCCCGGGGGGTTATTGGGCCTACATGGGCCTCGAGGGAGAAGAGGGAAGGAGGCAGGAGGGGGCCGCGCGCCCCTCCCCTTCCTAGTCCGAATAGGACAAGGGAAGGGGGGCGGCGCCCCCCCTTTCCTTCCCCTCTTCCTCCTCTTTCCCCCTTCTCCTATTCCAACTAGGAAAGAAGGGATTCCTACTCCCGGTGGGAGTAGGACTCCCCCCTTGGCGCGCCCTCCTTGGCCGGCCGCCTCCTCCCCCTGGCTCCTTTATATACGGGGGCGGGGGGGCACCCCAGGAACACACAAGTTGATCTATGGATCGTTCCTTAGCCGTGTGCGGTGCCCCCCCTCCACCATATTCCACCTCGGTCATATCGTCGCGAAGCTTAGGCGAAGCCCTGTGCCGGTAGAACATCATCATCGTCACCATGCCGTCGTGCTGACGGAACTCATCCCCGAAGCTTTGCTGGATCGGAGCCCGGGGATCATCATCGAGCTGAACGTGTGCTGAACTCGAAGGTGCCATACTTTCGGTGCTTGGATCGGTCGGAACGTGAAGACATACGACTACATCAACCGCGTTGTGCTAGCGCTTCCGCTTACGGTCTACGAGGGTACGTGGACAACACTCTCCCCTCTCGTTGCTATGTCATCACCATGATCTTGCGTGTGCGTAGGATTTTTTTTGAAATTACTACGTTCCCCAACACCCGGGTTGTACGTGTGTTGAACGCGGAGGCGCCGTCCGTTCGGTGCTTAGATCGGAGTCGACCGTGATCTGAATCGCTGCGTGTACGACTCCACCAACCGCGTTCTTGTAATGCTTCCGCATCGCGATCTTCAAGGGTATGAAGATACACTCATCCTCTCCCTCTCTTGTTTCTAGAATCTCCATAGATTGATCTTGGTGATGCGTAGAAAATTTTGAATTATTGCTACGTTCCCCAACAGTGGCATCATGAGCTAGGTCTATGCGTAGATTCTATGCACGAGTAGAACGCAAGTAGTTGTGGGCGTTGGTTTGTTCAATATGCTTACCATTACTAGTCTTATCTTGATTTGGCGGTATTGTGGGATGAAGCGGCCTGGACCGACCTTACACGTACACTTACGTGAGACAGGTTCCACCAACTGACATGCACTTGTTGCATAAGGTGGCTAGCGGGTGACAGTCTCTCCCACTTTAGTCGGATCGGATTTGATGAAAAGGGTCCTTATGAAGGGTAAATAGCAATTGGTATATCACCGTTGTGGCTTTTGCGCAGGTAAGAAACGTTCTTGCTAGAAACCCATAGCAGCCACATAAAACATGCAACAACAATTAGAGGACGTCTAACTTGTTTTTGCAGGGTATGCTATGTGATATAATATGGCCAAAAAGAATGTGATGAATGATATGTGATGTATGAGATTGATCATGTTCTTGTAATAGGAATCATGACTTCTTCTTCGGTACAACCCCCCTGGAAACATCAACGGTCCAGATCATCCTATACCCCTTCACATAAAAACTTAAAAAAGGGTAGGATGGTCATTGCCCCTTCCCCTCCCCCAGCCCCGCCCCCGCGACGTACCACCGCGGCCCGTCGACGTACGTACGTGTACGCGTGTCCGACGCCTTTTTTTTACTGTGTCGACATACGTTTTTTTACAGCGTCGGTGGTCAAAAGCGTCGGTGGTCAATCTGCGCATCGCCCGGTAAAAGCGCATCGTGGCGCGTGAACTGCGGCCCGCCGACCCATCCCGTCCGTCCCCTCGTCTGCCACCCGTCCCATCCTCTACCGCCCCGCCGCCCCGTCCCCTCGTCTGCCGCGCCGCCGCCCTCGACTGCCGGCCCGTCCGGCCGTCGAATTAATTCCCCAACCACCCGTCCGCCCGCTGCCCCGCCGTCTCCCTATAAATCGCAGCCCCGTCCGCCCGTCGCCGCAAAGAGCACTCCTCCCCCGACTCCACCTTCCAAAAGGCCGCCGGCGACATGTCGTTCCATGGCGGCAGCAGCTCCGGCACCGGCGGCGATGACGGACCCAGCGCATGGCCGTCGAGCCTGAGCAGGACGGAGACGGAGGAGCTTTACCGGTTTGGGCTCCTCGTGCCGCCGGGTTGCCATCTTCCGCACGATTGGAAACTCGACAAGGACGGCTACCCGAGGCGCGGGCCCGGCGCCAGCGCGGAGGAGAAGCGGACCGGCGGCCGCAACAACATCGCCGGCCGTCACGCGCTCTGGGACGGCAAAGACTACGCCGCCGTCATCGGCATGTACCGGCTGGCGGAGTCCGGCGTCACGCCAGACCTCATCGGAGACCGCCGCCGCCTTCTTGTCCCGCGCCCCAGTCTAGTAGCGCGCGGCCGTCGGGCCCCTCCACCATGTGCGCCGGAGCCCGTCGATCCCCCTGCCCCGCCGGAGGTGGAACTGCCGCCGGAGCAGTTGGTTCTTCAGGAGGACGGCGATCCCGACGATATGTCGGGTTACCTCGTCGCCCTGCGGGCGTCGGCGGTTGCAGCGGCGGCTGCAGAGGTGGCGACGGCTGCGAGGGAGGCCGCCGAGCAGGCGGCAGCGATCCAGGCGGCGGCGGCGATTCCGCTAGTGGTCCCGCAGGCGGAGGCGGAGGCGGAGGCGTTGGAGTCGTCGGACGACGACATCATCGACTAGGAGCGGTTAGCCCAGGTCTGCGACGACGACGACGGCGGCGGCGGGGGTGACGGCGAGGCGGAGGTCATCGATCTGTTGGCTAGCGACGAGGAGGAGTAGTAGTTTTTTTTAAAAAATGTTCTAACTATGAACTATGTATCATTTAGGTTCGGATAAACTCGTTTCGTTGCGGTATTGTTGAATGGACTATGTAAAATATCTCTATGTTCAATCTAGTTTGTTCGAATCTTGTTTTAATTTGTCTTCAAAGTTTGTTAAAAAAATTAGCTAAATATTGAACGCTTATTTTGAGAAAATTTGTAAATTTTCCGACCCATGCATAAAAATGTTCACAATATATTTAAAAAATTTCCATCGAATATACATAGCACAAAATAAGGTATGCGATAATCAAAAAATTGTAGAATAAAAAAACATGAAAACACATAAAATATTGAAGAAAACTGAATAAAAAATCAAAAGTGTATCTAAATGTTTATAAAGTGTTTTAGAAATGTTCAGATTTTTTTTAAAATATGTGCATATAGTAAAGCCGGTGGATGAAAAAATTGAAATTTTGAAATAAAAAATATAACAAATAAATAAGATTTTTTTAAAAAGGTGAGATATTTTAAGTCATTAACATTTTCTGAAATATTATTAAATTCATTAACATGTATGAATCAGAGAATATTTTTAAATTCATTAACATATATGAATACGAGAATTTTTAAATTCATTAACACTTTCTGAAACATTTTTAAATTCTTTAAAGGACTGTGCTAACCACCAGTCGACTGGTGGTTAGCAACAGATCCGCACGACCTTGGATAGATCCTTCCGCTCGTCCCGCTACGTCGTTCCTCCCGCTTCCACTGATTTTTTTTAACTTCTCTCAAAAACCGTAGTAAATTGCTAGTGGTTTTTTCTGGTTTTTCGCTGCATAATATGAAAAGAAAATAAAAGTGCTTGAAAGAGGATTCGAACCCAGGTCTATGTAATACCTATATCAAGCCTAATAACCAACTAAGCCACCTCTTGTTGTTGTCTATTGTAGAATGACAATGTTAGTTGAACCTTTCTTATTTCTGCCATATCAAAAGAAAAAATAAAGTTTGGCTTGGTAACTTTGGCAATGACCAGCGTGATAACTATGGTCATAAGGCTGGTAACTACAGTACGAGAAGGTTAAAAGCATGGGAAAGTATGGTAATTTAACAAAGAAATTACCGGTGAAATGTTTCAAAACCTTTTTTCCCTTGGATGAAAGACACCACGGTGTTTAAACGTAAAAATATTAGTTATCAAGTCTGCGATGATACATCATCATGTTATTTACACAGAAATTATCGGGTGTATGTTTTTCAACAGAAAAGTTTCAGGTCAAAAGTTACAGTGGCATTTGTATGGGAGTTATCAATTTTGTATGTTTCTATTACCATGTTATTTACACAGAAATTAGCGGGGCATCACCTCCCCTCGCCACAGTCGCCATATTACCAGGATCGGGTACATAAGTTATCAAGCCTGCGATGTGTGAGTTATCATGTTATTTGCGTAAGAGTTATCGTTGTATGGTTCAACAACTCCTCGCACCTCTACCCCCACCGACAAAGTTACCAGGACTGGGTACATAATTTATCATGTCTACGATGTGCGATTTATCATATTATTTGCATGGAAGTTACCGTGGTATATTTCAACGACTCCCCCCACCCCTACCCCCACCGACAAAGTTACCAGGACTGGGTACATAATTTATCATGTCTACGATGTATGAGTTATCATGTTATTTTAATAAAAGTTATCAGGACAGTGATGCGTAAACTATCATCATATTTACATAGAAGTTATCGAGAGTATATTTCATCAAGGATTGGACTAACGTCCGATCATTCTGTTTTGAAGGAACAGATCCGAACGCCCAGTGTACATGCATGCATGCGCATGCCACGCTTAATCACTTAGCATTTCTATTTTATTTGTTGATCTTTTTGTGATTACGAAGAAGCTTTCACGTGCATGTGTTGAATTCTCATATACAAGCATGCATATAGGACGAAATTGCTGATGTCAGCAAAGATTCTTATAAATTTCTAAATTCAAAATGTTTTATAGATCAAACCGTAGCTCCGATCAAAAAACTGTTTTGACATAAAAGACTCGTCTCGACGAGACGACCGAAATTAGATCCCATGTTGGTATCGTTTGATGAATTTTTTTCACGTAAAATGTTAGCAGAACCAGACTAAGTAAGTTATCACGTCTATGATACATAAATTACCATCTTATTTACATAGAAAATACCTGGCCATAAAAACTGGTCTTCCAATTCTCCCACATGCAAATGAATTAGAAGACCGAAATGTTGATGTCATCCTTGATTCCCCCTTATTTTGAATCTTCAAAATGTTTTGTAGCTCAAACCTTCAGTCCGATCCAAAAAACGTTTTTACATAAAAAACACGCCGCGAAGAGGGCATAGAAACTAGATCCTATGTTGATATGTTCTGATGACTTTTATTTCAGATCAAAAGTTACAACTCCACGGCTAAGTAAGTTATCACACATGGGCTACGTATGTTATCATATTGTTTACACAGATACTACCGGGGCATAGACCTTCTAACGGTGGTATATTTCATCAACTCCCCCCCCCTCCCACACACACACACCCCATGCCAAAGTTATCAGGACCGGGGTACAAAAGTTATCAGGTATGCGATATGTGAGTTACCATGCTATTCAGATAAAACCTACCAATGGGATATTT
>NW_021285970.1:21939-23536 GCF_002162155.2 Triticum dicoccoides
TTTTGCATGCGTGCCCTCATAGGGCACTGTAGCACGTGCAAAAAAAAATGGGCACGTTTGGCGGATGCAAAGCGGAGACATGCGACGAGGGTCCCCTCCAGCCATACCGAAACCACCCCCTTCTACAGCAAGTACCTGAGCGGTCTGACGGATTGCACCCAACTTTTGCGAGCGCGTGTGGCGCCCCACCCGGGCCTCACGGCCAAAATGAACGAAATCCGACAACGAACGTACGTTGCGTCACGTTCGGGCAACATTTTCGGGGTTTTCGGCCCGGAAAATCGTAGAAAATCCATACGGACTCGAAACGGGACGAATTTTTGCGTGCATGCCCTCCTAGGACACTGTAGCACGTGGAAAAAAATGGACACGTTTGCTAAGTTAAAAAAATAGCCTATTTGATTAAGTTAAAAATATGGGCATGTTTGGCTACGTTAAAAAAATTGGTTAAGGTAATTTTTTTGATAATGTGCCTACTTTATTTAGTTAAAATAAAAGAGGCCCTGTAAAAAAACGCCGGCCGTCTCGCTAACCGACGCGCATGCGTGCATGGGGCCGTCCCACTAACAACGACGCTGCAATCAGCGCTCAGGCGATGTCGTTAGCCGACGCGCATGCAAAATTTTCTTGTACGTACAACCCGTCTCGCCACCCCGCGATCTGAATGTGCTGCCGACGTACGCCGCCCGTCGCCCCACACTCCAAAACGGCGCCGGTGCCCCTCCCACCGTCGCTCCACCGTCCAAACACCGTCCGTGCACCCGCGCCGGCTTGCGTCCCCTGACCCGTCGCCCTTTATACGCCGCCGGTGCCTCTCCCACCGTCGCCGTCGTGTAAGTTTTTTTTTTCCAGTTGCTTTATACAACATGGCTCATAGCAGTACGATGGTATGTGACAAAAATCTATTTGATGCAGTATGAATATCGACGGTGTGATTCCATGTTCTGTTCAAAAGTGGGTTAGCCTAGTTGACAAACTGTCACCCAGTCAGAAATTCCGGTTTTATGAAACGGATATGCAGGGCATGTTTAGAATACCATCGATAAAGATGCGTGATTTTTTGCTTCACTTTTTACTCCAAGGTTACAATCCGAGTAGCAAAAAATTTATGGTTGAAGAGAGTTCTGGAAGTACTGCTGGAAGTAAAGGTCTTATTTCACTAAGGCCTGATGATGTGTACTCCATTTTTGGTTGGAAAAACAATGGAGTGGATGTTTGTGGGTTTCTTAGTACTGAAGGAGAAAAAGCAACCAAAAAAATACCAGTTAGTTTTGTTAGCAAGAAAAATGGTAAGATCATGATTGATGATCTCATAGAAAAGATTGTGAGGAACAATAGCACTGATGATGACTTCATTCGGATGACATTTCTAGTTCTTTTAGGAACTATAATTGCACCAGTGTCTCATGAATACGTTCCGAAAAAATACTATGCCTTAGTGCAAAATATTAAGTTGATAAGGAAGTTCAACTGGAATGCATTCACTTCACGATTCTGTTTGTCGGAGATTGGTAAGCTTTTGCAGGACGGCCATGTTAGGCAGTGGCCCCAGGGGAACCTCGCCCTTTTGCAAGTATGTTGTATTTATTAATTTGAA
>NW_021285970.1:23812-24374 GCF_002162155.2 Triticum dicoccoides
GACAGATTGCACCCAACTTTTGCGAGCGCGTGTGGCGCCCCACTCGGGCACCCATGACCAAAATGAATGAAATCCGACAACGAACGCACGTTGCGTCACGTCCGGGCAGCATTTTCGGGGTTTTTGGCCCGGAAATCGTAGAAAATCCATACGGACTCGAAACGGGACGAATTTTGGCGTGCGTGCCCTCATAGGGCACTGTAGCACGTGCAACAAAATGGGCACATTTGGCGGATGCAAAGCGGAGACATGCGACCGAGGGTCCCCTCCGGCCATACCGAAACCACCCCCTTCCACAACAAGTACCTGAGCGGTCTGACGGATTGCACGCAACTTTTGCAAGCGCATATGGTGCCCCACCCGGACACCCCACGGCCAAATGTATGAATTTTCGGGGTTTTCTCCCCGGAAAATCGTAGAAAATCCATACGGACTCGAAACGGGATGAATTTTTGCATGCGTGCCCTCATAGGGCACTGTAGCACATGCAAAAAAAGGGCACGTTTGGCGGATGCAAAGCGGAGACATGCGACGAGGGTCCCCTCCAACCATATCGAAACCA
>NW_021285970.1:24384-31040 GCF_002162155.2 Triticum dicoccoides
TTTTTTTTTCCAGTTGCTTTATACAACATGGCTCATAGCAGTACGATGGTATGTGACAAAAATCTATTTGATGCAGTATGAATATCGACGGTGTGATTCCATGTTCTGTTCAAAAGTGGGTTAGCCTAGTTGACAAACTGTCACCCAGTCAGAAATTCCGGTTTTATGAAACGGATATGCAGGGCATGTTTAGAATACCATCGATAAAGATGCGTGATTTTTTGCTTCACTTTTTACTCCAAGGTTACAATCCGAGTAGCAAAAAATTTATGGTTGAAGAGAGTTCTGGAAGTACTGCTGGAAGTAAAGGTCTTATTTCACTAAGGCCTGATGATGTGTACTCCATTTTTGGTTGGAAAAACAATGGAGTGGATGTTTGTGGGTTTCTTAGTACTGAAGGAGAAAAAGCAACCAAAAAAATACCAGTTAGTTTTGTTAGCAAGAAAAATGGTAAGATCATGATTGATGATCTCATAGAAAAGATTGTGAGGAACAATAGCACTGATGATGACTTCATTCGGATGACATTTCTAGTTCTTTTAGGAACTATAATTGCACCAGTGTCTCATGAATACGTTCCGAAAAAATACTATGCCTTAGTGCAAAATATTAAGTTGATAAGGAAGTTCAACTGGAATGCATTCACTTCACGATTCTGTTTGTCGGAGATTGGTAAGCTTTTGCAGGACGGCCATGTTAGGCAGTGGCCCCAGGGGAACCTCGCCCTTTTGCAAGTATGTTGTATTTATTAATTTGAAAAACATGTAATTTAATTAGTTTATGTGTTTTGCAGTACCTATACTGGGAGAAAGTGCAACCAATCACCGGTCCAAAATATGATCCGTTGGCATTGTTGAGCCCGCTGATGAGGAACTGGACGGAAGATATGGCTGTGAGAAGAGACAAATACTACTATGAATATGGTCATGGTGTTGGGATGGTAATCCTAGTAATCATGTTTTTTTACATTTATGAAAGAAAGTTAAGTGTGCGTATGGTTTGTATGTATAATTCTCTTGTTGCATTTGTAGATCGATGACAACATTACAGAGGAGTATAGGCTGAAAAAAAATTCCAGAAGAAGAAGCTCAAAAAACCAAGAAAGCTAGTAGCAAAAAGTCTAACGTTACTGGAACGAGGAAAGAGGGCAGTACCTCAGAGGCTTCGAGCCAAAAGCCTACTATGGACCGGATTTTGAGTGAGATGAATGAGCTTCGAAAGGAACTGCTTCGTTTGCCAGAGTTATGCGCACAGGTAACACTTGAGCACGTCACTTTAATATCCATCACTGAATTGAAGAACTAAGATGAAATGTTTTCTTGCAGAGGATGATTAAGAAACTGAACAAAACCGGCGTCTTCTACAAACCCAGTAACCTGGAAGAAGACAAAGAGAATCTGTACGGAGGCATTAATGAGTATTCAAACGGTGGACGTCCGAAAAAAGAGTTTGTATATCAAAAAGATGATTCAGACCGGTTCCACACACCTTCCAAAATGAATTTGCAAAAGGATGATGACGACGGTGATGTAACTTCTCGTGGAAACACACCTTTTTACTGCACACCTGAGTACTGTGATAGTTTCAAGGGTGATATGGATGATCCTATCCAAGTACCAGAAGTATTAGATGAAAAAGCTGCCACATCTTTAGGGACGGACGAAATCGCATCGCATGCGTCGCTTGGTTCTCAAGGAGTACAAGAGGAAGTGGAGGAGGTTACTGGCAGGAGCAAGCGCAAAGGATCACAACATGTCAAGTCTCCTTATGTGGTCCCTAAACCGAACAAGCGTGCAAAACGTTCTGCGAAAGGAAGTAAGTTTTTTGTGTTTCTAATTGTTCTTGCGTAATAATTATTTATATATTTGCGTTTATAATTATTTGAGTTGTGCGTTACAGAATTGTTCCAAAATGGTGGTGTTAACAAATCTAGTGATGAGTATGATGTGGTGATAGCGTCCATCAAGTACGTGCGCGCGCATGAGCATTCACAAAAACATGCCAAAACAGAAATTTTCAATGATGGCTTGGAAGAAAGTCTGACTGTGCGGAGAGCTTGTCAGATTTTTAACCATGAGTGGCTAAGTAGAGATGTAAGTTAATTTCATATATTGTTTTACAATTGATTCGAAAACACCATTGTTAAATCTGCCACATTATTTATAGGTAATTAATGCATACTCATCATATTTGGTCGACAAAGTTAGTGATGATCGTTTCATGTTGACAACTTGGAGGATACATTGGTTGCTTCACGTTAGACCCGGAAAGAAGACCACCGGTAACGATTATGAAGCAGAGTCGCATAGTAATGGACCCGTGAATAGATGTGAGGACGAGTATTTCAAAAATCAAAGGTAAGTTTGATTGGTTACATGGTACATACATACGATAGTATGTGCTGATTGTGTTTTATGGTCCTTGTGATGCAGACTTACATTTCTCTAAACAAGCAGAACAATCACTGGATTACTGTCGTCATGCATCGCGGGAAGAGAGAGTTTCAGGTTCTTGACTCGTTGATGAACGGAAAACTTGACAGTGTTACTAGAGAACTCGTTGAGGACCTGGTAGGTTTAACTTTCAAATGTGCATTTGGTAACATTGGTTTTTTTAGTACACTGAATGACATTCTTTCCACCATTTTTATTATATCTTTAGAGAAAACAACTAGCAGAAGATATCCAAAAAGCAAATGCAACCGGAATTGTGAATTATCCGGATGTTTCCAATTGGCCTATTGAAACGTATGACATGCCAAAACAACATGATGGTTGAGTTATTACTTTGACAGCATGTCGGTCTTGTATGTACAGTAGATATTTAATCTTCATAAATTGTATGTACTAGGAATTTGTGTGGAATATTTCTCCTTCGATGCTTTCAATATTGGGATGGTGAAAAATGGACAGGCTTATTTTCACAGGTACGCAAGTCATGTTTGTACTATGATGTACTATGAATGCTGTGCTAATATCACTTTTTTTCAGAGGTCAATTGATGATTCGAGAGAGGTAATGATTGCGAAACTTATCTTTTCGGAAAGAAACAAGCTTGATGAAGTGAAAAACAAAGTTATTCGAATATCAAAGAAGAAGAAATAGATGCGGCACGGAGGAGTTTTGCATGTGATTGGGTGGTACTAGAGGACTATATTTTCCAAACGCTTTGCGCACTTGCTTATAAATTTTATGTAATAGACATATTTATTGATTTTGCCACTATTTTGTTCCTAAAAGATTATACACTTAATTACGTTTTTATGACCACATGATATTGTGTTTCATAAATATTATATAATCAGTCTTTTTTTAGTTACATGATTTTTTTTGTTTCCGAATAGTTGTAAACTATGGTAACGCATTATTAAAAAAAAACGCGACGATTTTATTTATGAATACAAAAAACAATTTACAAAAAATAAACGTAATGTTTAGATTTACATATATGTAATCGTGTTGTCGTTAAGTTTTTATACACTAAACTATGGCAGCACACTGCGTGTTACTTTGTTAGCACAAAGTTAGTTTACAGCACACTGTGTGTTAGTTTAGTTTAGAAAAGCTTAAAAAATATTTTAGGTAAAAAATTGCCCGCCCATCCACAGTGTGTCTTAGTAAGCCCGTCGTTATCAAGCCCACCGGACGACTACGACAGGCGTTTCAGAACACAGCGTGCAAACTAGGCCCTACAGGGCAGCATCGACGCGGTCCATCGACGGGGTAGTAACAGAGGAGTTCAATGTGCCGACGGGAGCTGAGTATATAAGCTGGTCGTCGTCCCCTTTGGCCGGCGAGGTGGGACTAAACTTGCGTCGGCCGCGGGGCGATGTGGGACGGCCCAAAAAGGCAATGGACGGCGCAGACTTCTGAACGGCTCGACGCGCCGTGGGCCGGCCCAGTTACCCCCGCTGAGACGACGCGCGACGAAAACTAACATTCAGTTTAGTCCCACCTCGCCGGCCGAAGGCGACGACGACCAGTTTATATACAGAGCTCCCGTCGCCACATTGAACTCCTCTCGTCTATTACCCCGTCGATGTACCCTGTCGATTATGCCCTGTTGCGTCTGGTTTCCACGGCGTGCTCCGAAACGCCGGTTGTAGTCGCCTGCTGGGCTTGATAGCGATGGTCTTATTAAGACACGCCGTGGAGACGGGTGGGCATGTTTTTCCTTTTTTTCAACAACAATTCGCACAGTACTTCTCTTATTTAAATATAGTTGACAGTCGACGGGACTAGTAAGTACATGCAGAATTCATAATATAAACAATGAATATATAGTAAATACATGCATAATTCATCATATAAACAATGAATAGTGAATATTTATATCAACAACAATGATGTCTCAACATAAAAATTGTCACCACAGTAATTTTATTGTAGTGGACAGAAAATAACAAGTCTCAAATGAGAACGGTCTGTAGGAAATAATCTTGTTTCACACATATAAAATACTCAACATGAACATAAATGGAAGAGGTAAAACACTTGCATTTTCTTCACTTGAGTCTTCAAGCCAAGTTGCTGCATAGAATAAATAAAAAAATTGTGAGAATCAATGTACGGTAGATGAATCAACGAAACTAATATAAACAAAGCAAAAAGACGTACATTTACATATAAATGGAAGCAGTAAAACAGATGCACCATCGTCACTTCTGTCTTCAAGCCCAGTTGCTGCATACAAAAACTATGAGAATCAATGTACCGTAAATGAAACAGCAAAACTAACATACACAAATAATAGACATACTCTTCATTTTTGCTGCATGTGCTCCTGTTATGACCTGAGCCGCTGCATATGCTACATTTTCGTCCAGATTTCTCGTCAAATGCTTTAGGCCTCTCATTTTTTGTCACATCTGTGCCACCCTTACCGCGACCTCTACTGTTCTGCTTAGGTGCGCCCTTGGTGGAAACCTTTACTGGATCACGAACCATAATATGGTCTCGGTTAGGCTCAAATGGATTATTGTTCACGAAGCTTCTTTGACTATCATCTTCATTTCCCTGTATGTCCTTATTCGCTATAATATCATCGAGAGCTGCCACCAACTTGTCGAATAAGAAAGGATTACTGCATGTGACATGACATGCTTCTGAAGATTTGATGGTCAACTCACTATATCTAGCTCTGTCCTCACCACTGGACCAACCCCACGCAAACAAATTGCTGGTGCGCTTCACGGGCAGTCCGGCTTGTGCTTTTTTGAGAATCTTCGCAGGACACAACACTTGGGTATCACAGGTAAGTTCAGTGCATTCAAAACATGAATAATATGCTTGCAAGGAAGCCCTTTGCGAGTCATACTTCGGCAATTGCACTTTATAGTTTCTGCGGAGTTACCTGGCGTATAGTCCACATTAAATCTGTGATCCCTGTTATTCTTCCACGCAACCACAAATCTCTGACTATCAATCCCTGTCAGTCTATCAATTACCTCAAGCTCCTGTACCTTCTTCATATCTTGTTGCAACATATAAAAGTTTGACTGCGTGAATGCTTTTGCAACATACGACTCAATGGCTTGACACTCAGTCACTGTTACTGGAAGAGTCTGTGAGGCCGTGTAGTCATCATAAGCTTCATTCTCACGGAGGCGAACAATACAATTCTCGTAGTGTACAATCATGTCAATGATCATCATACCATAGTCAAGATGAAGGTGCAGGCTGGAGTTCAGACTATCACTCCTCTGATTACTGCGCATACCAAGGAAAAACCCACCAGACAAATATGATGCAGCCCAAAGCGTCCTCTTCCTGTACATCCTATGGAGCCATGTTTTCGTTTTCTCCATCTGCCATTTGCGCACAAACACGGCCAATCTCTCCTCAAAAACCTTATGTGTAGTGGCATAGTACAATAATGCCCTAAACTCCTTCAATGACTTGTGGTTGAGGTGTTTCTGCATATTCTTTTCAATATGCCATGAACATAGACGATGCCACACGTCAGAAAGCACCTTCCTGATAGCCCTTACCATCACTGCATCTCCATCGGTAATTACAGAATTGGGCCTCTTCTGACAGTTAGCTTTCAAGAACGTGTTAAGCAACCAAACATATGTAGCCTTAGTCTCATCTGAAACAATGGCGCAGGCGAATACCGTAGTGCAACAGTGGTTGTTCAGACCCACAAAAGGGATGAACGGCATTCCATACCTGTTCATCTTGTATGTGCTGTCGAACACAACAACATCACCATAGTCTAGGTAATCCCGGCGTGACTGCGAATCACACCAGAAAAGGTTTTGGAGCCTGCCTTCAGCGTCAACCGTGTGCTCAAAGAAGAAGTCTGGATCTCTGTCCTTTCTAGTCAACATGATTCCTATGGCAGTATCAACATCACCTTGTGCAAGCAATTTCATCTTCTCCCTGTAGCACATGTTATACAGCTTTGTCCTCTGAAACGGTGACTTTGCATACGACCCATACCTGCTAACGATGTTGTAAAAAATGATATGTTTTCTTATCCCAGCTCCAGCCATAGCTAAGGTCTCAACTCTCTCAAATGCTTTGATCTGATTATGAGATCGGAGGAAAGGGACTTCGTCCGGTCGTGCAAGAGTGTGGCTGTGATCATCAAAGAAACTGCTGACATACCAAAGATTGAGCTTTTTATCAAGCTTAACTGTCAAATGGGCTTTG
>NW_021285971.1:0-1510 GCF_002162155.2 Triticum dicoccoides
GCTGCTGCTACCACCTCCTACTGCTGCCTAGCGCCACGCCCGCCCGCTACAGCCGCATGCGCCTCGCCTCCGCCTGCCCCTGCCCTTGCCACCGAGCCTCGCCTACTGCGCGCCAGCATCCGTCCACCACCACTCGCCAGCGCTGCCTCACAAAGGCCTCGCGCCCGCGCTGCCGTTGCTGCTTGCTGCTCCTAACCACTACTGCTGCTCTTTGCTACTCCGTTGCTACTACCGCTGCGTACTGAACTACTAGCTACTGTAGCTACTAGCTAGCTTTGCTAAATCTGCAATGACTAACCCTCTAGACAGTCTCTAAACTGCGTTTAAACTAATGTTAACAAGACTGAAAGAAATACGGGAAGGTAGTACACTTGACCAGGCTCAAATGTTTCCATTGGACCAAATTCCTTAGATGCATAGAATAAATCCTATAAAAATCACAAAGTTCTATGTTCTGTTAACAGAAAAAAAACAAAAAACAGCTTTATTTTCGTCGCTACCTTAGAGCTGTTGATGATCAAGCAAATGAACTCTAATTTGGATGGAAGTGCTACTATCTTGTAGATCGCAGAGAATGCTCAAAATTGATATAAGGCACAAAATCATAGGATGTACAGAGCAATAGTTGTAGCATTTTGAAAACATCTAAGTGACGTGTCGAATTCTCAGACTTAGCAAAATTTTAGGGATTTTCAAAATATTGCCAAAACTTTGAAAAATCAATATAAAATAAACCGTAGCACAGATGGAAAAACTTTGTACATGAAAGTTGCTCAGAACGACAAGATGATTCCGGATATGCAGCCCGTTTGTCCGCCACACATCCCTAGCATAGAAAACACACAACTTTCCCCCTTTAGTTCATTTGTCCGAAAATGCAAAACACAGGGGATACTTTCCCGGATGTTTTCCTCCTTCACTGGTATCACCTCCTACTGCGTTAGGGCACACCTGACACCGTTACTTGTCATGTCATGCATCATTATGCATTTGTTTGCACAGTATTCATTGTTTCTTACCCTCTTCTCTCCGGTAGACTACGAGGCTGACGCTGCTGCTAGTGCCCCGGTCGACTACGTTGTTGACGACCCCTACTTGCCAAAGCAACCAGGCAAGCCCCCCCCCCCCTTGATCACCAAATATCGCCTATTCTTCTCTCTGCTGCTTGCATTAGAGTAGTGTAGCATGCTACTTCTTTCGGTTAATCCTATTCTGTTTCATAGCCTGTCATTGTTGCTACAGTTATTGATACCTTACCTGCAATCCTAAATGCTTAGTATAGGATCCTAGTTTATCATCAGTGGCCCTACATTCTTGTCCGTCTGCCATGCTATACTACCGGGCCGTGATCACTCGGGAGGTGATCACAGGTATATACTTATACATAATATGTCATACTTGTGGTGACTAAAGACGGGTCGGCTCGTAGAGTACCCGCGAGTGATTCGCGGATTGGGTCCGAAAGGATGTTTGTCCTGACGGCCCTCTGAGTGGATCTTTGTGGCAGAGC
>NW_021285972.1:0-1405 GCF_002162155.2 Triticum dicoccoides
GTTGTGCTACGACGTGACCTCATTAGTGTTCTAGGCTCGCGTCTCTAGTTCGGTCTAGCCTAGGACCAGCACAGTACCGTCGTTGAGCGTTTATTCAACATTGCATCTTTGAATTGATTATTGCTAATCTTTTGCTACCATATATAGCCAACCCAGCTCCACATATTTCTACACCGTGTATACGTACGCTCCCCTGGCAATCGCTTTACTCAATATTCGGAGTTACTTGACACCGCTGGTTGCCGATCACCGCCTGCTGCATGGTAAGAACTTGTAAGACATTGATATTTGCTTTACTGTGAGGGTTTTACCACCACATCCTAGTAGTTATAGGAACATTATTTTTGGGTTTTGTTTCTTGTTCTACTAATCATGACAGGATCCAGAGTCAATTCATGGGCTTTGTCGATCGCGGGAGACGTGCCACCACCTTTGCAAATACCACAACCGTCACGAGAGGTGCACAAACATCCAAATGCACATGATCAGGTTAATGTATCTATACCACCATTTAATGGCCGTTTTAAACCTGCTTTATATATTGAATGGGAGTTCGACATAAAAAATATATTTGCTTTCCATAATTTCGATGAACATAAAAAGGTTAAGGTTGCGATTGGTTCTTTCACTGGTTATGCTTTGGTTTGGTGGAGTGAATATTGTCGGTTACACCCTGATTATATACCTACTACTTGGGATGATTTGAAACTTGCCATGCGACATACTTTCGTCCCTGCTTATTATACTCGTGACATGATTAAGAAGTTGCAACACTTAAAACAAGGTAGTGAAACTGTAACAAAATATTATGATCATTTACAAACTACCTTGTTGCATTCCTCTTTAGAAGAAAGTGAAGATGATTTTATGGATAGATTTTGGGGAGGATTAAACCGTGATATTCAAGAGATACTAATTCATAAAGAGTGTTATCCTATGGACCATTTGTTTCATCTTGCTTGGAAAGCTGAACAGGAAATAAAACGACGTGTTGGCCATGAGGAGAACAAGCGCACGGTGCACATTCCAAGAGTTGATATGATTGTTCCTTCAACTACTAGGCATACTATGACAACCACATCCGTTGTTGTCAGGACTACATCACCTCCACCATGTGACACATCGCCCCCGAGAGTGGCTACATCATCTGAGTTGATCATAAGAGGTAATGACAAAGGTACTGATCTTCCATCTCTACATGAGAATGATGAATGCCTTGTCAATTTGAATGCACCATCTGATGAGCTACCCACTACTTTGATCACACCACCTATTTTAGAGGACTACGTTGATAATTTGACTTTGCCATGTGATCAAACAACTGAAATACCAACAATTTTGAGTGCACCCATTGAATTAACTATGGATGCAAAAGAACCAATGTTTAATCATTTTGATATGACCT
>NW_021285973.1:0-1307 GCF_002162155.2 Triticum dicoccoides
TGATGATGGTGTCGTTGTCGCGCTTGAGCTCGAAGGCGTTCGTCGTCGTCGTGCACATGATTCGAGGTGACTTGCCCTTCATGACGATGTGGATCACGAACGTGATGGTGGTCGCCATGTAGATGTTGACTTGGACGACTTGGGCTTGCATCTTGTTTGCGCTCCGAAGACTTGTGGCTTGAATGTCGCCGCCTTGAAGATGATGAAGGGGAAGTAGACTTGATCAAGGCTCTAATCTCCTCCATCCTTGCATTTTGCTCCTCTTTATGCGCGGAAAGCTTCTTCTCGATGTGCTCTCGCAATCTTGAGTGTGCACCTTGCACTTGTCGTTGTAGATCGAAGATAGACGCTTTGGTGATGTAGTTATTCATGCCATCATTGTTGTCGAGTACCGGAGAGGAAATGCCTTGCCTATCCATCACAAGACTCGAGCAAATATGAGTGGGAGAAAGAGAAGAACTTATACTAATGTACCTTGATCGATGTTGACAATGAATCAAGTTCACTCAAATGCGGACAATGAAATAGCACTATTGGTACCAATCCTTGTCGGTCCTCACACCTACACAAGTAAAGCTTATGGTGGAGCTCGGTGAGGATAGTGGCACAAAAATTTAATGCAAAATGTTAGCAAAAGTCAATAATGTTGAAAGAGATTCACAAATTCGCAAGTGAAACAAATGGACCAATAGCAATATGTGGCACACGGAAACACACACACGGATAGATAAATGGGGTCGTGCAACCAAGGAATGAGCACAAAATGTGGAATCCATGGAAAACGCTCGTGTTGCACAACTCAAGAGAGACGCTAGCACGATTGCTCAATAGGCGGATACGACACTTGTGCACAACCTATAAGATGCAAAATGGATATACTTTCTATCCCAAGTATGCTATGTATGTATGGTTCCCGGTGTTTCTCTCAAGATGATCCAAGATGATCGGATATGACAATCTTATATGCAATGTGGTATGATGCTATGGCACTTGCTTACAAGCTTCTTTGCTCTCTTTCTTTTGCTTAAAAGCTTTATTTCTTTTTTTTCTATATGGCCACTTTTGCACAATGCACAAACCAAGATAGCAATTGTGTATATGCGGGAACAAACTTGAGACACAAGATATGATACCAATATATGCACCACAATGGTATGGTATGTATGCAACGGGAAGTATGATCACTAATGTGCACAAGTAACGTTGCCGGCAATACTCAAATGGCTAGTCTCGATAGGAAAGTGACGCAAAATGGGCTAGGGGTTAACAATGCAATTGCAAGGGAATATACAATGGTGTCGTCGAGG
>NW_021285974.1:0-1061 GCF_002162155.2 Triticum dicoccoides
CTAGGCTCGTCAAGTTAACCCTAAGTGTTTTCGCTGTGTAAAACTGTCTTACACCCGTTGTATGTGAACGTAAGAATCCATCACACCCGATCATCACGTGGTGCTTAGAAGCGACGAACTGTAGCAACGGTGCACAGTTAGGGGAGAACACTTCTTGAAATTGTTGTAAGGGATCATCTTATTTACTACCGCCGTTCTAAGCAAACAAGATGCATAAACATGATAAACATCACATGCAATCAAATAGAGTAGTGACATGATATGGCCAATATCATATAGCTCCTTTGATCTTCATCTTCGGGGCTCCATGATCATCTTGTCACCGGCATGACACCATGATCTCCATCATCATGATCTCCATCATCGTGTCTTCATGAAGTTGTCACGCCAATGACTACTTCTACTTCTATGACTAACGTGTTTAGCAATAAAGTAAAGTAGTTTACATGGCGTTCTTCAATGACACGCAGGTCATACAAAAAATAAAGACAACTCCTATGGCTCCTGCCGGTTGTCATACTCATCGACATGCAAGTCGTGAATCCTATTACAAGAACATGGTCAATCTCATACATCACATATATCATTCATCACATCCTTTTGGCCATATCACATCACATAGCATGCCCTGCAAAAACAAGTTAGACGTCCTCTAATTGTTGTTTGCATGTTTTACGTGGCTGCTATGGGTTTCTAGCAAGAACGTTTCTTACCTACGCAAAACCACAACGTGATATGCCAATTGCTATTTACCCTTCATAAGGACCCTTTTCATCGAATCCATTCCGACTAAAGTGGGAGAGACTGGCACCCGCTAGCCACCTTATGCACCAAGTGCATGTCAATCGGTGGAACCTGTCTCACGTAAGAGTACGTGTAAGGTCGGTCCGGGCCGCTTCATCCCACAATACCGTCGAAACAAGATTGGACTAGTAACGGTAAGCATATTGAACAACATCAACGCCCACAACTACTTTGTGTTCTACTCGTGCAAAGAATCTACGCAATAGACCTAGCTCATGATGCCACTGTTGGGGAACGTAGCAGAAATTCAAAATTTT
>NW_021285975.1:0-2013 GCF_002162155.2 Triticum dicoccoides
TCATAAGGAAGACAATCAATAAATAAATCATGCTCCGACTTCATCACATAACGGTTCACCATACGTGCATGCTACGGGAATCACAAACTTTAACACAAGCATCTCTGAAATTCACAACTACTCAACTAGCATGACTATAATATTACCATCCTCATATCTCAAAACAATCATCAAGTGTCAAACTTCTCATAGTATTCAATGCACTTTATATGAAAGTTTTTATTATATCCCTCTTGGATGCCCATCATATTAGGACTAAATTCATAACCAAAGCAAATTACCCTGCTGTTTAGGACTCTCAAAATAATATAAGTGAAGCATGATAGTTCATCTATTTCTATAAAATAAAACCACCACCGTGCTCTAAAAAGATATAAGTGAAGCACTAGAGCAACAACAAACTACTCCGAAAAATATAAGTGAAGCTCAATGAGTAGTCGAATAATTATGCAACTATGTGAAGAATCTCTAACATTTAATAATTTCATATCTTGGTATTTTATTCAAACAGCAAGCAAAACTAAATAAAATAAAATGACGCTCCAAGCATAACACATATCATGTGGTGAATAAAAATATAGCTCCAAGTAAAGTTACCGATGAACGAAGACGAAAGAGGGGATGCCATTCGGGGCATCCCAAGCTTAGGCTCTTGGTTGTCCTTGAATATTACCTTGGGGTGCCTTAGGCATCCCCAAGCTTAGGCTCTTGCCACTCCTTATTCCATAGTCCATCGAATCTTCACCCAAAACTTGAAAACTTCACAACACAAAACTTAACAGAAAACTCGTAAGCTCCGTTAGTATAAGAAAATAAATCACCACTTAGGTACTGTAATTAATTAATTAATTATTTATATTGGTGTTAAACCTACTGTATTACAACTTCTCTATGGTTTATAAACTATTTTACTAGCCATAGATTCATCAAAATAAGCAAACAACACACTAAAACAGAACCTGTCAAAAACAGAACAGTCTGTAGTAATCTGGATCAAACGTATACTTCTGGAACTCATAAAATTCTCAAATAAATTGTTGGACGTGAGTAATTTATCTATTAATCATCTACAAAAAGAATTAACTAAATAGCACTCTCCAAATAAAAATGGCAGCAATTCTCGTGAGCGCTAAAGTTTCTGTTTTTTACAGCATGATCATAAAGACTTCACCCAAGTCTTCCCAAAGGTTCTACTTGGCACAAACTCTAATTAAACACATAAAAACACATCTAAACAGAGGATATATGAATTATTTATTACTAAACAGGAGAAAAAGGCAAGGAACTAAAATAAAATTGGGTTGCCTCCCAACAAGCGCTATCGTTTAACGCCCCTAGCTAGGCATGATGATTTCAATGATGCTCACATAAAAGATAAGAATTGTTACATAAAGAGAGAATCATGAAGAATATGACTAGAACATTTAAGTCTAACCCACTTCCTATGCATAGTGATTTTGTGAGCAAACAACTTGTGGGAACAAGAATCAACTTGCATAGGAAGGTAAAACAAGCATAACTTCAAAACTTTAAGCACATAGAGAGGAAACTTGATATTATTGAAATTCCTACAACCATATATTCCTCCCTCATAATAACTTTCCATAGCATCACGAATGAATTCAACAATAGAACCAGTACATAAATCATTCTTTTCATGATCTACAAGCATATAATTTTTATTACTCTCCACATAAGCAAAATTCTTCTCATTCGGAATAGTGGGAGTATCATAAGAAACTCAAATACTATAAATTGTTTCCACATTAAAAGAGTAATGTTCAAAAAAGGGGTAACCATAATCATGACAAGTTTTATAAATATAATCACTACTTTTTATAGCATAAGTATCATCACAATAATCATCATAAGTAGGAGGCATGCTATCATCATTATAAATTTGCATGTCAAAACTTGGGAGACTAAAAATATCATCTTCATTAAATGTAGCATCCCCAAGCTTGGGTGTCGGTGTACTAGAATAGGGGTACCCTAGTACCCCGAACTTGTGCA
>NW_021285976.1:0-1708 GCF_002162155.2 Triticum dicoccoides
ACGGGCATCCGGTACACCGTGCCACGTACCTACCGCATCACAGCCCACCCCTACGGTCAGCGCTGTCCACGGCCTCCAGTAAGCTACAAACACCAGAAACTACTTGCAACTCCTGGACAGAGGACTAGGGTGAATAAGAAGTCGAGCGGGGTCATATTTCAGGGCCCAATGTATGGTAGTAGCTGAATCATGGATCACAAACACAGAACTCAGTTCCTGAGGACGGCTGCAATGAGACAACCCACCATGTACTCCTACATGGCCTCTCACCGCTACCTTTACCAAATCGTGTTCACACACTTAGCTCACACACAGTAGGACATGTTCACACGCCTCTGATTCATCCCCGATGAATCAGACCTGACTCAACTCTAAGCAGTAGCAGGCATGACAAACAAGCATGAATGAGTAGGCACAACAGGGCTCAAACAATTCCTACTCATACTAGTGGGCTTCATCTATTTACTGTGGAATGACAGGTCATGCGAAGGATAAAGGGGTTCAGCTACCGCAGCAAGTAACAGATGAATCGATGTTGTCCTAATGCAGTAAAAGAGAGCAGGAGCGAGAGAGTGGGATTTTATCGGAATGAACAAGGGGTTTTGCTTGCCTGGCACTTCTGAAGATAACATTGAGTCTTCATCAGTGTCAACGATCACATCATCGGTATCACGTCTATCGAGAGGGGACAGATACCGGCAAATACAGAAAAACACGATCAATGCAATGCACAAAATGATGCATGCTATGACATGGCAATATGAATGTGTTCTTGGCTAATGCACCTAAAACCAGATTAAATGAAGTTGGTTTGAATCCAAGATTCAAATTCAAACTCCATATGTGGATATTTAAATGCCATTAGTATGATTTGTGCTAAACGGCATCTATAAGTTGTTCTAACATGCATGAAAATGGTACAGATGGATTCCTTGGATTTTTCTGATAATTTTTCATATATAATTTATTTCATTTGGAGTTACGGTTAATTTTCTATGATTTTTAGAAGTTTTAGGTATTTTCTGGAATTTCCTGAATATTTAGAATTAAAATAATTCCAGAAAATGAATTATGGCGTCAGCATTGCGTCACTATGACGTCAGCAGGTCAACAGACGCTGCTGGTGGTCAAACCTGACCAGTGGGGTCCACTGGTCAGTGATTGAGGCTGGTTAGTGTCAATGGCAGGTGGGGCCGGGTCAACAGACACGTCAGCAGGTCAATACTGACGTGTGGGGTCGGTCAACGTCCATGTCAGCGTGGTCAAAGCTGACGGGTGGGGCCCATGTGGTTAGTTAAACTAAACAGAAAAAATACTAATCCTAATTAGGCGCAGGGGCCCACATGGCAGTGGCTCATAGGGTGATTAGCCCCTAATTAAGTGGCCACATCGGCGAATGACGCCGGCGACCACGACGACGGCGAGACCTCGCCGGAGTTGCTCGGGACGGCGCTACGGCCCGCGGCTGGTCGCGCTGAGGGCACCAAGAGGAAGCCCGTGCTCCCGCGCATCTAGGGGGACCCACGAGAGGGCGTGGGGTGGCCGGAGTTGAGCGCGGCATCGACCCCGGCGGCGGCCGGAGCTCGGGGGTTCGCGGGACCGGCGCTGCGGTGTGCAAACAAGATAGTGGTCGCGCTAGTTTTACTCTACGGGACGCAACGAGTGCAACGGACGCAGGCGTGGGACCATTTGGTCACCGGGGCTTCAC
>NW_021285977.1:0-1200 GCF_002162155.2 Triticum dicoccoides
CCGCTTGAAGGTTGCCGAGTACATGTCGTGTAAACGACGGTAAGTGGTGAGAGCGTGTATGAAGAAGTACCCCCTGCAGGGTTAACATGATCTATTCGAATAGCCGCGTCCGCGGTAAAGGACTACTTGGTTGCCTATACAGTTCATAGACAAGTAAATGGAAACTACTAAAAGCCTCAAGATAAGTGTGAGTGCCGAGGATGGCTCTTCCGTAGGAAGACGGAGGCGGATCCTCGGTAGTGTATTGAATTGGTGAGTAGTGGACTCGTGTGCGCAAAACCATTTCAAGTTGGAGTATCGTAGGATAGCCTAGCCAAGAGTCAAAGCTGGCTTGCTGCAATAACTCCACCAACCCTTCTTGATACTATGCATGTATGTAGGATCTGATGTAAGTCTTGCTGAGTACCTTTGTACTCATGTTGCTATAATCTACCTTTTTACAGAAGACGCTGCAACCCCTTCTGATGGGTTCTATGTAGACGTTGACATCAACGAATAGGCTAAAGACCCAGGTGGTAACCCTGAGCTTGTGAAGGACCACGTAGTATAGCTAGGCTTTCCAAGCCTCTTTTATTTTACTAGTTGTCTGTACCCAGACAAGTTATTCCGCTGCTGGTTTGTATGACTGTATGACTTGTATGTTGGGTCGTGAGACCCGTACCTTTGTGTATGTTATGTATGGCTCACTGAGCCTTAAATAAAGTACTTGTGTCGTAGAGTCATGTTGTGATGCTTCGTTGTATTTGCACATATCGAGCATATTGTGTGTATGACTGAAATGCTTGGTATGTGTGGGATCTGACTATCTAGTTGTTTATCTTTAGTAGCCTCTCTTACCGGGAAATGTCTCCTAGTGTTACCGCTGAGCCATGGTAGCTTGCTACTGCTCTGGAACACTTAGGCTGGCCGGCATGTGTCCTTCTCCGTTCCTGTGTCTGTCCCTTCGGGGAAATGTCACGCTTTGAGTATCGGAGTCCTGTTAGCCCGCTACAGCCCGGTTTACCGGAGTCCTGCTAGCCCAGTGCTACAGCCCGGACCCACTTGCTGATGACCGACACGTTCGAAGCTGGGTCATGGATGCCTGTCCCTGTAAGTCTGTGCCACTTTGGGTTTACGACTAGTCATGTCAGCCCGGGCTCTTTATCATATGGATGCTAGCGACACTATCATATACGTGAGCCAAAAGGCGCAAACGGTCCC
>NW_021285978.1:0-990 GCF_002162155.2 Triticum dicoccoides
GACATGCAAGTCGTGATTCCTATTACAAGAACATGATCAATCTCATACATCACATATATCATTCATCACATCCTTTTTGGCCATATCACATCACATAGCATACCCTGCAAAAACAAGTTAGACGTCCTCTAATTGTTGTTTGCATGTTTTACGTGGCTGCTATGGGTTTCTAGCAAGAACGTTTCTTACCTACGCATGAACCACAACGTGATATGCCAATTGCTATTTACCCTTCATAAGGACCCTTTTCATCGAATCCGATCCGACTAAAGTGGGAGAGACAGACACCCGCCAGCCACCTTATGCAACTAGTGCATGTTTGTCGGTGGAACCGGTCTCACGTAAGCGTACGTGTAAGGTTGGTCCGGGCCGCTTCATCCCACGATGCCGCCGAATCAAGATAAGACTAGTAACGGCAAGCATATTGCACAATATCGACGCCCACAACTACTTTGTGTTCTACTCGTGCAAAGAATCTACGCAATAGACCTAGCTCAGATGCCACTGTTGGGGAACGTAGCAGAAATTCAAAATTTTCCTACGCGTATCACCAAGATATATCTATGGAGAGACCAGCAACGAGTAGAAGGAGAGTGCATCTACATACCCTTGTAGATCGCTAAGCGGAAGCGTTCAAGTGAACGGGGTTGATGGAGTCGTACTCGTCGTGATTCAGATCACCGATGATCCTAGTGCCGAACGGACGGCACCTCCGCGTTCAACACACGTACAGCTCGACGATGTCTCCCACGCCTTGATCCAGCAAGGAGAGAGGGAGAGGTTGAGGAAGACTCCATCCAGCAGCAGCACAACGGCGTGGTGGTGATGGAGGAGCGTGGCTATCCTGCAGGGCTTCGCCGAGCACCTACGGGAGAGGAGATGTGTCACGGGAGGGAGAGGGAGGCAACCAAAGGCCTTAGGTATGATTGCTCCTCCTTTTCCCCACTATATATAGGGCCAAGGGAGAGGGGGAGGGCGCAGCCTTGCCCC
>NW_021285979.1:0-1048 GCF_002162155.2 Triticum dicoccoides
GAGCTGGTCAACTAGAGGCTTACCAGGGACATTGTGTGGTCTAAGTATTCACACGTGTATTACGATTTCCGGATAATACAGTTATAGCATGAATAAAAGACAATTATCATGAACAATGAAATATAATAATACTTTTATTATTGCCTCTAGGGCATATTTCCAACAGTCTCCCACTTGCACTAGAGTCACCAATCTAGTTACATTGTGATGAATCGAACACCCATAGAGTTCTGGTGTTGATCATGTTTTGCACGCGAGAGAGGTTTAGTCAGCGGATCTGCGACATTCAGATCCGTGTGCACTTTGCAAATCTCTATGTCTCCATCTTGAACATTTTCACGGATGGAGTTGAAACGACGCTTGATGTGCCTGGTCTTCTTGTGAAACCTGGGCTCCTTTGCGAGGGCAATAGCTCCACTGTTGTCACAGAAGAGTTTGATTGGCCCCGACGCATTGGGTATGACTCCTAGGTCGGTGATGAACTCCTTCACCCAAATCGCTTCATGTGCTGCCTCCGAGGCTGCCATGTACTCCGCTTCACACGTAGATCCCGCCACGACGCTCTGCTTGCAGCTACACCAGCTTACTGCTCCACCATTCAACATATACACGTATCTGGTTTGTGACTTAGAGTCATCCGGATCTGAGTCGAAGCTAGCGTCGACGTAACCCTTTACGACGAGCTCTTCGTCTCCTCCATAAACGAGAAACATGTCCTTTGTCCTTTTCAGGTACTTCAGGATATTCTTGACCGCTGTCCAGTGTTCCTTGCCGGGATTACTTTGGTATCTTGCTACCAAACTTACGGCAAGGTTTACATCGGGTCTGGTACACAGCATGGCATACATAATAGATCCTATGGCTGAAGCATAGGGGATGACACTCATCTCTTCTTTATCTTTTGCCGTGGTCGGTGACTGAGCTGAGCTCAGTCTCATACCTTGTAACATAGGCAAGAACCCCTTCTTGGACTGATCCATTCTGAATCTCTTCAAAATCTTATCAAGGTATGTACTTTGTGAAAGACCTATGAGGCGTCTCGATCTAT
>NW_021285980.1:0-1105 GCF_002162155.2 Triticum dicoccoides
AAACCATGACTATCTGTTGATCACAACGAGCTGGTCAACTAGAGGCTTACCAGGGACATAGTGTGGTCTAAGTATTCACACGTGTATTACGATTTCCGGATAATACAGTTATAGCATGAATAAAAGACAATTATCATGAACAATGAAATATAATAATACTTTTATTATTGCCTCTAGGGCATATTTCCAACAGTCTCCCACTTGCACTAGAGTCACTAATCTAGTTACATTGTGATGAATCGAACACCCATAGAGTTCTGGTGTTGATCATGTTTTGCACGCGAGAGAGGTTTAGTCAGCGGATCTGCGACATTCAGATCTGTGTGCACTTTGCAAATCTCTATGTCTCCATCTTGAACATTTTCACGGATGGAGTTGAAACGACGCTTGATGTGCCTGGTCTTCTTGTGAAACCTGGGCTCCTTTGCGAGGGCAATAGCTCCATTGTTGTCACAGAAGAGTTTGATCGGCCCCGACGCATTGGGTATGACTCCTAGGTCGGTGATGAACTCCTTCACCCAAATCGCTTCATGTGCTGCCTCCGAGGCTGCCATGTACTCCGCTTCACACGTAGATCCCGCCACGACGCTCTGCTTGCAGCTGCACCAGCTTACTGCTCCACCATTCAACATATACACGTATCTGGTTTGTGACTTAGAGTCATCTAGATCTGAGTCGAAGCTAGCGTCGACGTAACCCTTTACGACGAGCTCTTCGTCTCCTCCATAAACGAGAAACATGTCCTTTGTCCTTTTCAGGTACTTCAGGATATTCTTGACCGCTGTCCAGTGTTCCTTGCCGGGATTACTTTGGTATCTTGCTACCAAACTTACGGCAAGGTTTACATCGGGTCTGGTACACAGCATGGCATACATAATAGATCCTATGGCTGAAGCATAGGGGATGACACTCATCTCTTCTTTATCTTTTGCCGTGGTCGGTGACTGAGCTGAGCTCAGTCTCATACCTTGTAACATAGGCAAGAACCCCTTCTTGGACTGATCCATTCTGAATCTCTTCAAAATCTTATCAAGGTATGTGCTTTGTGAAAGACCTATGAGGCGTCTCGATCTATCTCTATAGATCTTGATGCCTAATATATAAG
>NW_021285981.1:0-1761 GCF_002162155.2 Triticum dicoccoides
CAACGTGCAGGTGTGCTATGGGCGATGGGCCCAGACCCCTGTGCGCTTAGGTTTAGACCGGCGTGCTGGCCTCTCTGTTGTGCCTAGGTGGGGCTGCGACGTGTTGATCTTCCGAGGCCGGGCATGACCCAGGAAAGTGTGTCCGGCCAAATGGGATCAAGCGTGTTGGGTTATGTGGTGCACCCCTGCAGGGAAGTTAATCTATTCGAATAGCCGTGATCTTCGGTAACAGGACGACTTGGAGTTGTACCTTGACCTTATGACAACTAGAACCGGATACTTAATAAAACACACCCTTCCAAGTGCCAGATACAACCGGTGGTCGCTCTACCTCAGGGATATGAGGAGGGGATCGCCGGGTAGGATTATGCTATGAGATGCTATTTGGAGATGCTACTTGGAGATGCTACTGGGAGGACTTCAATCTACTCTCTTCTACTTGATGCAAGACGGTGGCTGCGAGAAGCGTAGTCTTCGACAGGATTAGCTATCCCCCTCTTGTTCTGGCATTCTGCAGTTCAGTCCACTGATATGGCCTCCTTACACATATACCCATGCATATGTAGTGTAGTTCCTTGCTTGCGAGTACTTTGGATGAGTACTCACGGTTGCTTTCTTCCCCCTTTTTCCCCCTTTCCTTTCTTTTTGGTTGTCGCAACCAGATGTTGGAGTCCAGGAGCCAGACGCCACCTTCGACGACGACTCCTACTACACTGGAGGTGCCTACTACTACGTGCAGCCCGCTGACGACGACCTGGAGTAGTTTAGGAGGATCCCAGGCAGGAGGCCTGCGCCTCTTTCGATCTGTATCCCAGTTTGTGCTAGCCTTCTTAAGGCAAACTTGTTTAACTTATGTCTGTACTCAGATATTGATGCTTCCGCTGACTCGTCTATGATCGAGCACTTGTATTCGAGCCCTCGAGGCCCCTGGCTTGTATTATGATGCTTGTATGACTTATTTTATTTGTAGAGTTGTGTTGTGATATCTTCCCGTGAGTCCCTGATCTTGATCGTACACATTTGCGTGCATGATTAGTGTACGATTAAATCGGGGGCGTCACAAGTTGGTATCAGAGCCAACTGCCTGTAGGAATCCCCCTTCCAACTCCTTGGCCGAAGTCGAGTCTAGACATTACAAAAACTTTTACTAACTTGGCTGTGTGCCTTACGGGCCCACGTCGCCATTGGGTGGTATTATGATCTTTTACTCCTCGACCTTTACTCTGGGACTCTGATCTCTCCTCTATTCGGGTTAAATGAAATTACTAAATCTAACAATAGGATCTCGTTATCACTTTCACCCGGAGAGCCCCTTGTTACTGATGATCGTCTGCTGCACCAGAAGACCCTGAAGATACTCTCCGCTGTTAACCCGAGAACTTGTGTTCATCGCATTTGCAATTCCCCTTCCACCGCAAACCCTTATGGATAACTACTTGCAGTTGTTATTCTTACATTCATCCCCAGTTGGTCTTGTTATTACAAGATAACCTGAAAAACTCGTCGTTGTTTCGATAATCCTTTGAGCTTACTGCCTTGCTGTTCTTTGTCACTTGAATACCCCTATGGTTAATTATTGCACTTATCGAGTATCCGCTCATCCCCAGTTGTTCATGAGTTTCACAGAAGTCTTCAAAATATTATTCGATCTTCCGAAAATCTTCTGGAGCCTTTGGCTCTTGAAATTCTTGCTTGCTCGCATTATGGTTAATCCCATAAGTCTCGTAGTCTTATTGACATCCCTTGTCATTATCATTTGGG
>NW_021285982.1:0-1441 GCF_002162155.2 Triticum dicoccoides
GATGTCGTCGCCGATCGATTACATCTTCATGAACTCTCGCGACAAATGTGTCGTGATCATCATGAGCACTATGAGCTCTTCCAGGATATCGATTGAATTCATGATGAGAAATACCATCCTTGCCCTCGGTGATCTGTATTATCATCGACCACTTTATTGACTTCCCTCCAACACAAACTTGTCGTGTTTTGTGTTATACCTTGAGTTCCTTGCTATCCAGCATCTGTTCTTCTTTACCTTGGAGTATTACCCTTTACATGTCAAGAGTGTGGCAAGAAATTCACCACCCTTAAGAATTCTTGACACAAGTGATACTTATTAACATCACCATTCTTTCCTTGGTCCTCGTGTTGTTTCTAACCGGAAAACCGACAAATGGTCTGTGAGGTGTAAATTCTAAACTTCTAGCAACCCTATTGCATTGAAGTTTATTACTTATTAAATCGTCATTCGAACATTGATCGTGCTACCTAGTCCAGATTCCTGGGTACACCCTTCTATCATTGTTCAGTTGTGTATGTTTCCCTCGAGCATACATCATTACATCATTTGATCCGCCAAATGATTATCTCCTTGTTCACATAATTGTGGAAATCCATCTTTTTGGAATTCTCGATGAATGGTCGCTGAGTCCATCATCCACATCCTCATCTTCTCCTTGGTTAATGATGAACTATTGTTTCGAAACTTGCTCCTATAGTTCATTTCCCGAGAATCTTACAATGTCATCTCGCCAATTGTGTTACACCTTTTCTTCTCAGGCATCCTGAGTTTGACATATCCTAACACCAATCAGATCTGAATCTCGGTCAGATATGATGGTTGGGATATATTTTCAAGAGTTATAACAATGGTCTTTATGTGACCGGTAAGGTGATGACATGCCTAGCGCACCGGGCCGGAGGACCCATTGTTATAGTTTTCCTTTTTAGCAAGGTTAATCATTCTTCCATGAGGAAATTGTAAGACTTATTCTATAGGTTGTTTCCGATGGATCCTTTGTATCCAAAGTCCGACCTTTGCTTGAAGACCATGTCAATGCTATCTCGAAGCATGTCTGTGATACTCCGATTTTCAACAAGAACATTTAAAGCAAATGCTAAATTTTCCTTATCAATTATCCAAACACCTTTGTATGGATAGTGTCATGAAATTTCTCTCCCCTTACCTAAAGGGTTTTCTACATGATATCCTGCCACGGATACCATGCTCTGCTTATCCTTGGGAAGGATATATCCCTGAATTATGTGACTAAGACACATTTTTCCTTTCCATCGCCTGATTAATCTGATAATCATATGTCCTTTCCATTGTTTGGTTTAACCTTTCTTGAGGTCTATATGATCTAAGCAGTAATATTCTTCTGCTTATGTAAACACCTTGGTGTACGACCGTGTCAGTAAGACCCTGTTACTATTGTTGATGACATTTCGGTAGCCAC
>NW_021285983.1:0-1706 GCF_002162155.2 Triticum dicoccoides
CTGGAGCTAGCATACCTTTTAGCATCCTTAGGATCGACAAAACTTTTCTGATTGTATTGCATACAACCTTTCCTTACGAAAACTGGTAAGGAAACTTGTCTTGACATCCATCTGCCAGATTTCATAAATGCAGCTAATCCTAACATGATTCCGACGGACTTTAAGCATCGCTACGAGTGAGAAAATCTCATCGTAGTCAACTCCTTGAACTTGTCGGAAAACACTTTGCCACAAGTCGAGCTTCATAGATGGTGACATTACCATCCACGTCCGTCTTCTTCTTAAAAGATCCATTTATCTCAATGGATTGCTGATCATCGGGCAAGTCCATCAAAGTCCATGCTTTGTTCTGATATATGGATACTATCTCGGATTTCATGGCTTCTAACCATTTGTCGGAATTCGGGCCCACCATCGCTTCTCCATAGCTCGTAGGTTCATTGTTGTCTAGCAACATGACCTTCAAGACAGGATTACGTACCACTCTGAAGTAGTACACATCCTTGTCATCCCACGAGGTTTGGTAGTGACTTGATCCAAAGTTTCATGATCAATATCGTAAGCTTCCACTTCAATTGGTGTAGGTGCCACAGGAACAACTTCCTGTGCCCTGCCACACACTAGTTGAAGAGACGGTTCAATAACCTCATAAAGTCTCCACCATCCTCCCACTCAATTCTTTCGAGAGAAACTTTTCCTCGAGAAAGTACCTGATTCTAGAAACAATCCCTTATTGCTTTCGGATCTGAGACAGGAGGTATACCCAACTGTTTTGGGTGTCCTATGAAGATGCATTTTATCCGCTTTGGGTTCGAGCTTATCAATCTTGAAACTTTTTCACATAAGCGTTGCAGCCCCAAACCTTTAAGAAACGACAACTTAGGTTTCTCTAAACCATAATTCATACGGTGTCATCTCAATGGAATTACGTGGTTCCCTATTTAAAGTGAATGTGGTTGTCACTAATGCCTAACCCATGGACAATAGTGGTAATTCGATAAGAGACATCATGGTACGCACCATATCCAATAGGGTGCAACTATGATGTTCGGACACACCATCACACTATGGTGTTCCAGGCGGTATTAATTGTGAAACAATTTCCACAATGTCTTAATTGTGTGCCAAAACTCGTAACTCAGATACTCATCTCTATGATCTTATCATAGGCATTTTATCCTCTTGTCACGATGATCTTCAACTTTACTCTGAAATTACTTGAACCATTCAATAATTCAGACTTGTGTTTCATCAAGTAAATATATTCAACATCTACTCGAATCATCTGTGAAGTAAGAACATAATGATATTCACTGCATGCCTCAACACTCATTGGACTACACACATCAAAATGTGTTACTTCCAACAAGTTGCTATCTTGTTCCATCTTACTGAAACCGAGGCTTTTCAGTCATCTTGCCCATGTGGTATGATTTGCATATCTCAAGTGATTCAAAATCAAGTGAGTTCAAACGGTCCATTTGCATGGAGTTTCTTCATGCATATATACCAATAGACATGGTTCGCATGTCTCAAACTTTTCAAAAATGAGTGAGTCCAAAGATCCATCAACATGGAGCTTCTTCATGCATTTTATACCGATATGACTTACGTGGCAGTGCCACAAATAGGTGGTACTATCATTACTATCTTTTGGCATGAACATGTGTATCACTACGATCGAGATTTCAATGAACCATTCATTT
>NW_021285984.1:0-966 GCF_002162155.2 Triticum dicoccoides
CTCATTTATATACGGAGGCAGGGGCACCTCTAAACACACAAGTTGACACAAGTTGATCCACGTGATCGATTCCTTAGCCGTGTGCGGTGCCCCCTGCCACCATATTCCTCGATAATACTGTAGCGGAGTTTAGGCGAAGCCCTGCTGCTGTAGTTCATCAAGATCGTCACCACGCCGTCGTGCTGACGAAACTCTTCCCCGACACTTTGCTGGATCGGAGTCCGGGGATCGTCATCGAGCTGAACGTGTGCTCGAACTCGGAGGTGCCGTAGTTTCGGTGCTTGATCAGTTGGATCGTGAAGACGTACGACTACTTCCTCTACGTCGTGTCATTGCTTCCGCAGTCGGTCTGCGTTGGGTACGTAGACAACACTCTCCTCTCGTTGCTATGCATCACATGATCCTGTGTGCGCGTAGGAAATTTTTTGAAATTACTACGAAACCCAACAGTGGTATCAGAGCCAGGTTAATGATGTTGATGTTATATGCACGAGTAGAACACAAGTGAGTTGTGGACGATACAAGTCATACTACCTACCAGCATGTCATATTTTGGTTCAGCGGTATTGTTGGACGAGACGACCCGGACCAACCTTACGCGTACGCTTACGCGAGACCGGTTCCCTCGACGTGCTTTGCACAGAGATGGCTTGCGGGCGACTGCCTCTCCAACTTTAGTTGAACCAAGTATGGCTACGCCCGGTCCTTGCGAAGGTTAAAATGGAGTCTATTTGACAAACTATCGTTGTGGTTTTGATGCGTAGGTGAGATTGGTTCTTACTTAAGCCCGTAGCAGCCACGTAAAACATGCAACAACAAAGTAGAGGACGTCTAACTTGTTTTTGCAGGGCATGTTGTGATGTGATATGGTCAAGGCATGATGCTGAATTTTATTGTATGAGATGATCATGTTTTGTAACCAAGTTATCGGCAACTGGCAGGAGCCATATGGTTGTCGCTTTATTG
>NW_021285985.1:0-1879 GCF_002162155.2 Triticum dicoccoides
ATTTGTACACGTGCTCAAATTTATTCTCGATGGATGTAGATATGTACTACCTTGTTGATTCCGGTTATCCTAACCGGGTGGGATATCTAGCTCCTTACAAAGGGACAACCTACCACCTTGCCGAATTTCGGTCTGTCCGCCGCCCACCGAGTGGTAAATTTGAGGTGTTCAATTATCTTCACTCTTCTCTTCGGAATGTGATTGAACGCACATTTGGTGTGCTCAAGCAGAAATGGCGCATCCTAAGGGATGTGCCACACTTCAAGGTGGGAAGTCAGACGATGATTATCAGTGCTTGTATGACGCCTCACAATTTCATCAGGGACAACAAGCTACATGATAAAGAGTTTGATAAATGTGATGATAATGAAAATTACATGCCTGCAGTCTCACGGTCAACACCTTTGCTTGGCGGTGTCATTCCCACTTCATCCGATGAAGGCAACATGAACGACACGCGAGATAGGATTGCGAGCTCTTTGTTTATTGCGCGACAAGCTACATAGATTAGTATTTGTACGGACCTCTAATTATATGTATGGATTATTAGTTATATGGACGATCTAATCCTTTAGCTCTCTTTTGTACGGATTGTTAGTTATATGGACTATCTTTTGTATTGTATGGGAAATTGTGACTTGTATATATGAGCAAGAAAGTGAGAAAATTAGTATTATGAAATAATTTATGCCTTACCATAGAACAAATCATTCCCTGTCAGTCAAAATACCATTTAAAAAATCTTTTAACACTGAATCAACAAGTTACACTGATCTCAATGCTCTAAGGGCATTTCAGGCTTTTCACCAGCTCATAGTCGTTTTCACAGCTGCGTTGCCAAACAGCTAACCTTCACTATAGCTGTTTCCTCAGCACAGCTGTTTTGCCAGCACAGCAAGCCCACAGCTGAATCTGTTGAAACTGAAGCCCAAACAAACACAGCCTTTGTCCCACTTTGTAAATAAAGCCACGCGGCTGAAATTGCACTTAAAGATATACTAGACCTTACCATACCAGCGCTATCCCCATTTTGTATTGTGTTTGCTTTTTCTTTGGGCTGTTTACCACCAGTTTCCTTATCCTTACTTTGGGTAAGATATTCTTATCAGTGCACCTATCTGTAGTATCCAATGACTTTCATTGTGACTGCCATATCAAGTGATATCTGTTTTCAGGGTATTGCATTGATAGTTATACTGTTTGAGAAGTTAATTGTCGAGTACCTAACCTCAAGACAATATATCAGCTCTTCAGTTCTAAGATTTGATTGTAACATGGAGTTCAGATTTGGTACGGGGTTCCTTTACAAGTTCTCCTGCATATGTTCTGCTTCATTGACATGAGCCCATGACCAGGTCGGTTCAGTTCTTCTTAGGTCCGTTCGGAAGCTCTCTGGCTTCTCGAAACCGCTGGCTCCTGATCCGCATTCAGGCAGCTAGCTTCTCAAAGGAGTATGAAACGCTCCGGAGAGCAACTAATTAACGAGCGCTCCTTCGTGAGCCTCGCAACGACCAGCGCCACTTGGCACCCTTTCAGCCATTTGCCACATGTCGCACACTGGACGCTCTCTTCGTTTTTTTATTTTTCCGCACGCGTTTTCGGCTTTTTAAACAATTTTTTCCGGTTTTTTCAATGTTTTGGTTTTCCACCGGTCTTCCCTAGCTTTTCGACCATTTTCCCCCTTTTTTTGGCGCAAAAATCTCGTTTTCTTTTTTTTTTCTTTCGCGGAGAGGCACGGTTTTGCTTCCGCGAGAGGCACGGTTGTGCTTTCGCGAGAGTCACGGCCGTGCCTCTCGGAAACGAAAAAAAAAGCATTTTCTATTTTTTTCCTTTCGCGAGAGTCACGGTTTTGCTTCTGCAAGAGGCACGGTTGTGCTTT
>NW_021285985.1:3960-5734 GCF_002162155.2 Triticum dicoccoides
GACACCTTTTCTGTACTCTCAAGAGTACATACTCCCACCTCTTAACGGATACTTTTGGGTTGATCCAATCCGGTAGCAAACTAACCGCTTGCATGAAACTAAATTGGTTATGCGTGCATGCAGCCATGCATGGAACTACTTGACTAGAATCATGGGAGCGTGTGTGCAGTACTATTTAATTATTAATCACGAATCGGGATATGATTTACTGGTAGTATAATGCATGATGTCTACGTTGTTGGATGAAATGGAGTAGTATATCCATGAAGACGCTTATCACACAGAAGTTTGAAAAAGACTATATATTTTTATGGGGTATATACTGCTTTTTAAAGGAGCATATACTGATTCCAAGGAGTATATACTGCGTTGTTTTAAGGAGTACATACTGATTTTTTCTTTGAGTACATACTTTAATTTTAAGAAGTACGCCAAGGCTTTTTATGGGTGGTATTTACTGTTTTTTCTGGAGAATATACTTTTTATTTGAAGGATTGTGTATTGCGTTTACCGGGTATATACTGCTTAATTTTTATGGACTATATACTGTTTAAGTTCCAAAGAGGAAGTATATACTGTTTTTTTCCTTCGGAAGCAGCATGAATTGCCTGTAATGAAAATAAGTATATACTTCATCAGAATATATGCTCCAAGGCAACTATATACTACATTTGATAGAAAACAAAGGAGTATATACTACATTTGTTAGAAAACAAGGGAGTACATACACCATATTTTAGAAAGCACAAAGTAGCAGTACAATATTTTAGATCAGGTGAGTTGATACAACGTATACAACTTTAGTATTTAGATCAGGAGCATAGTTACGTAGCAAATAAATAATCATAGATTAGTACTTCACTCTGCATCTTCCGTACATGTAGACAAAATAATTAGGAGACAAATGCTTCAAGAAACGCCATCAGTTGAAGATGCATGAAGTAACAAGCAATCAACTCATGAATTATATTTGTAGTAGCATCTCTGATCTGACGTCCATTCAGAGGAGCTGGGCACTATGGGAGTTGTGGCCACGTGCTACCATCACGGCAGATGCTGCGGCTCTCCTGCCCTTGCTGCTTCATCATGCTTTGAGCTGTGGGGCGTCGACGGCCGACATCGCTTGTGTAGCTCCGTTGTAGAATACAAGTCCATACGGTCCATTATCACACGCACCTGTTAGAATTAGATGGAAATATTGATAAAATCCGCACATCATCTCTGCTCTCTAGTCTGTTGGCTCTCCTGTTGGGGGTTTCATCATGTCAGTTTTCACACGGGAAGAAACTAGAACCTCTACCAAAGACACAAGAAAATCACGACGTATCTAGACGTGCAAGTAGCCGCCGACAAACATTTTCCTCACTTGATCCTAGCAGTGCGCCGCTGGTCTGCTTCCATGCAGGCCACTGCCGAGGGATCTCCTTCTTCTGGAAGCCGGTGGTGTGGCCCGTGCGGCCGTGCGAGCGGCCGCCGCCATTACATGTCGATGCAACTGGTGTAGAAACGGATAAGCTCAGAGGTGGTTGAATTAGCAAATAAAATGACTAGAAAATCGGAGCGCCAACAACCTAGCCTTTTTACTATTATTATTTAAATCAAAATTTAAATGGATATGATGCTAGGAAAATTCAACGGCAGATGCTGCGGCTAGGAGTATGTACTCCTAGGAGTACTAACCCATTTTCCTATATATATATATATATATATATATATATATATATATATATATATATATATATATATATATATATATATATATATATATATATAT
>NW_021285985.1:6967-12178 GCF_002162155.2 Triticum dicoccoides
AAATACACATTGAGAAACAAAAAAGACAAACCCATCATGAATGTTTTGCAGAACCCCCCCAAAACATTCTCGAAATGACACTTTAGTCCACATCCTATGATGCTGCCCCTCGGATCTCAGATCGACGGTCGAGGTCGCGCGGGAGAACCTAATGTGAGGTGCTCCCGTAGCACCAGATATTCTTTTTTCGAGGGTACGCAAATTGCGTACCTTAGCTTTATAGAAGAAGAGAAATAAGACATACAACCACGTCTACCACTCGCTACGAACAACGAAGGCGACCAACTCCACACCCGAATCGTACAAGGACAACCAAACACAACAACACAACTATGACACAAAAAGCCTACCCAACACCAAGCCCCTCGCCGCGTCTCGGCCGACGCCGACGTCCTCCGAAGAACAGCAACTCCAGCTTCCTTGGATTTTCCGGCGACGACCGTACATGGCGCCGCAGGAGAAAGATCCGGGCAGCGATGAACACCGGAGAAGCGCATCATGGAACCTCGAGTCTCCTAGCACAATGCTCCCAACAGAGTAACAACCTCAGAGACGTTGCCATGATGCCGATCCTACGAATCAAGGCTTTCGCCCCGGAGACAGCTGCCGATACGAGGACGCGAGGAGGATGGCGTTGCACTCGATGAAGCCTCCAGAAAGGTGAATGACACCCGCAGGTGCCATCAACGCCGGTCCGGTCACAACCAAACAGGATTTTCATCCGTGGCGCTGCACATCTCCACGCCTCCAAGACTCTGGCCGGTCTCGATCAGATGCCTCGCACCGCCGTCACCGCAGGAACTTGCCATCGAAGCCCCCCTCACTGCCGAGGGAACGCGCTAAAGCCGTCACCTTGAACATCGACAAGGAGCCGCAGCAACCACCGAGCGGTGCAACGCCAAATCCGCTACGGTGGCCTTCACCCGCTCCAGGGGACTGCCACTAGAGTGGATCGGACCCACACCTGCGACCACACTCCGGCACCCACACTGCCGAGGCAATGCCGCACGCCTCACACGCAGCAACCGAATGCCCGGTGCCCGCCAAGACCCTTCCTAGCAAGGCCTCGCAGCGCCGCCGCCGCCATGGCTGCGCTTGCATCGCCACCACCGCCAGTGCCGGTGTACCACCTACACCCTCCATCCTGCTACGCCCCACGCAAGGCTCCAGAGACAGCCGCTGCACTCCCCGCCGTGAGCACTCCAAGGATGCCGGCCAGCACCGACGCGCACCAGATCCGGGCCGAGATCCGCGCTCCGGGCGCCGCCAGCCAGCGCCATCGACCCGTGGCAAGCCAACAGCGAGACGGGAGCGAGACGCCGCGGCAACCACCAGTCCCAGCTCCGCCAGCTCCCAGAGGACCGACCGCAGCCCGCCGGCACGCGTCGCAACCCCCCGAGCAGCGCCCAACACCACCCTCCGCGCGCCGCCGGTCGTGGCTGCCAGATCCGGTCGGACCACGCCAGACCGCGCCACCCAGAGCCACGCACCGCTCCAACCAGCACCGCCGGGCCACGCCGGGCTGGCCGGACGCGCGCCGCCGCCGAGTCGCCTGACGAAGAGGAAGGCGTCCCGCCGCCGGAGTGCCTCGAGGGAAGGGGAGATGACCCCGCCGCCGCCGACGCGCGCACGGGCTTTGCCCGGCGGCGTCCGCTGGCGGCGGTGAGGGAGGGGAGGGGGGAGCGGGGTGGCGGCGTCGGGGATTAGGGATCCGCCCGGGCCGCTCGCGGGAGCGGCACGGGGGACGGGGAGGATGGTAGCACCAGATATTCTCTCCATGGGGAGAATGGATGTAGTGTGTGAGGTGTCCAGCAATGGGACATGGTGGGTTTGCACCAACCATGTGTTATAGTTAAATTTGTGCTTGGGGAGAAGTTCAAGAAATTGGGACAATGGATATTTTAGTTAATCAAGTCTCTGTGTTGGTTTGAAGTCTTATCTTTCTTGCCTTCGAAAGATAAGATGATGCAAACATTGCATCGCGTACATCTTTCACTATTGATAAATGGAAATATAATCAAAATATTCTTTTGAATCAATTACATATTAAACAATTTATAGAATTACAAGATCAAGAATGAAGGTGGTGCGGAAGGAGGGGTTGGGAGATCATATAGAGTATCACTTTGTCTTCTTACAAAGGATGGTTGCAAAGAAATGAAGATTGCCGAGGGAGGAAGAAACGAGAGAATCAATTTATTACTGTATGAATGGAAACCACATGTCACCATGATCATCTTAAATTGGGATAATTATTTGATCGCCATGTTTTCTTTTATTATGTGCCAACACATGCTACATCTACGTAAAGATTTCTACGTAACCTACGTAAAAGGTGACCTGGCCTGATTTGGTTGGAAAGGAAATAGGCCCAGGCCCACCCCTGAAAATCAGGAAGGGCGATTAGTTTAGCGTTATGGAAAGAATCATAGCTTTACGTAGCTGGGTTTCGTAAGTGTAGCATTTTTGGTAGATACATAGCCCGCGCATTTGCATGCACAAGGGAAGGGAAGGGAAGTAGCTGGAGCAGCTCAGAACGAAGAGCAACGCTGCTGGAGGTAGACAGCGCAGCCATCCCTAGGCATGACGGCCGGCGCGTACACCAGCTCGTCGCATCCCTCCGTCCAGTCCCGCTTGAAGTCGACGACGGACACGAAGAGCGCCATGAAAAGCGCGAGGTGGTTGAGGGCGTACCGCTGCCCCATGCACTGGTGCGCGCCAGCGCCGAAGGCCAGGAAGTTGCGCTTGCACACCGCGTCCTCCCTGCGCTCCTCCGAGAAGAAGCGATCCGGGTCGAACTCGTCCGCCGCGGCGAACCCCTGGAACGACGACTCGTACACCGACGGGAACACGATGGCGCCTTTCGGCACCGTGTACCACTCCGTCAGCTGGAACGGCTCCGCGGCAATGTGCGGCACCAGCGCCGCCGGAGGACGGTAGCGGACCACCTCGCGCGCGACCGCATGGGTGTACTTCATTTGCTGGATCTTCTCGCCGGTGATGGGCTCCCCGGACTCGGGCGACCAGACCGCGGACACCTCGGCGCGCACGCGGGCGAGGACGTCTGGGTGGGACGCCAGGGCGGCGACAGCCCAGCAGAGCGAAGAGTGGACGCGTCCTGGGCGGCGAAGAGGAAGTCGAACAGAAACCCCCCAAGCTCCACGTCATCGGTGTGCACGGGAGGCGTCGCGGCCGCGTCGATCTCTTTCACCAGGGCCTGCATCCAGTAGTCAGCGAGGCACTCCGGCTCGCCGCCGGCGCGCATCCGTGCCTTGCTCTGGCGCACGCACTCCCCGAGCGTGCGCACCAGCCGCGCCACGGCCAGCTTCGCGCGTCTGAAGGCGAACCCGGGCAGGTCCACGGGCATTGCCAGGAGACCCGCGTTGAAGAGGGCGTAGTCCTTGTCGAATCTCTCCCTCGCCTCCTCGGTGAGGTACGGCCCTACGAAGACCGTCTGTGAGGTCTCGAGGTTTATGTTGCGGCAGGTCACCTGTATCGGCGCCGCGACTGATCTCCGGTTCCGGTCTAGCAACCTCCGGATGTGGGCAAGGATGATGCGCTGCTGGACGGCGGCGTAGGTGGAGAGAGTGCGCGGCGTGAAGTTGGGCGCCATCCTGCGGCGCAGGTCCTTGTGCTCGTCGCCGAACAGGTAGAAGATGCCGAAGAGGTCCTTGCCGAAAGGGTGGCCGACGAACTGGAAGGCGTCGGGGCGGACGTTGGCGAACACGCGATGGGATAGCTCCGAGTCGCGGATGAAGACGATGAACCGGCCGACCACGAAGTCAGCCGCCAGCCCGGCACCGGACTTCTTTGCCCGGGCCGCCTGCGTGTCCCAGAACCCGGCCGGGTCTCGTATCATGGGCACGATGCTGCCGAGGAACGGCACGACCAACGACGGGCCTGGCAGGGCCCCTTCTTGCGGCGGTATGACAGCTGCTCGACAAGAAAGTAGTATAACGCCACAGCCACAGCCAGCGCCAGCCAGTCCATGAAACCCACTGGGAGCAGCTCCACCATTGCGTCGCGCTGCGCTGTACCTCGTGGAACTCAAGAATCAATGTCTGTTCCTCCTCCTGCTCTCGCAACTCAACATATTGGAATACCGGAGAGCTAGCGCATATATATATACTAGTAAATTGCACGTGCATTGCACCTAAGATAGAAATATACACCCTAATAATGAATAATATGCTTAGGACAGAATAAGGATTGACATGTTATATATTCAGTTGGGTTTAAGAACCTAATTTTACTTTTAAAAAGTTCATTTGATTGCACAGTTTTCATAATTTTTCTCAAGCTTTGAGTGTATTAGTCATTGCACGTTGCTTAATGAAACCTTTATCATTCCTCTAAAATTTGAGATGATGAGCATTAGAATTTCTGCCTTCGCGTACAAAAATGTTAGTGGTACACTGGTACTGCTATCTAGATCAATTGGACAGTAGCTCTATCATATCGCTTAAAAAAAGTTATTACTGGTAGTTGAGTCAGGTAGAATCAATTTTTTGGGACTCTTGGGCAGACGTACAAGCGTCTAGAAAAGTCACCTAGCTTCTTCCACATAACTGGATCAACGTTGGTAGCACACCTGCTGCTCGCGGCGGCAGAGGTGAATCCAGCGCATGCTGAGGTGGTAAATCCAATATTAAAACTGGTACACTATAGTAGTAGAGATAGAGATATAAGCCGTATGGCCGTGCAGGCTGGGTCGTTGCCCTGCGTCTAAGTCAAGTAATAGGGCACAATCCCTTTTCCTGAAAGCTAATGACCAAGTCAATGGCTGCTGAGATTGATTCGGAATTTAGGATCCTGCTGTTTAGAGAGTCAACCAAAAACGCCCCAGATGCTCCCATCCCAGCATGCACAACACGAGTGCTTTTAAACAATTTGATTTGAAATCTCTTCTCAACCCGCGTATTGCTCAATCAATGTAGTATCCTATATCGTGTATCCCATATGACTAAGTAGATGATCCCCACATATTTTCCTTAATATGCACACATGCCACATCAACATGTATGATAAATGATCCATCCCAACATGCAAACATGCATGACAAAAGGGTCACCTTGATAATAAAATAATAATAAAGCATATGTGTATGTGTTTTCAGTTTCACTTATCATATTATTAATCAAATATCCATGGTCCATACAACCAAATCTAATTGGCATATATTGCAATGAATTCCGGCAGCAATACGTTGCT
>NW_021285986.1:0-1307 GCF_002162155.2 Triticum dicoccoides
TAAATGCACCCTGCGGTTCGTTAACCGTGGAAATCACTCCGGGGCCCCAAAATAGTGAGTAATAGTCCATGAAACAGGCCAGAATCAGCCAAAGCTGTGAGTGTTGATGACTAACACGTAAGTGCGCCTTGGGGATCAACAACTATGGAAATCACTTCAGGACCAGAAAACGGTGACTAAATGTCCACAAAATGCGTTAGAATTGGCCAAAACTGTGAGTGTTCATAACCAACACGTAAGCGCACCCGGGGATTCGTTAATCGTGGAAATCATTCCGGGGCCCCAAAACAGTGAGTAATTGTCCATGAAATGGGCCAGAATTGGCCAAAACTACTAGCATTGATGACCGACATGTAAACGCACCCCGCGGTTCTTTAATCGTGGAAATCACACCGGGGCCCGAAAACAGTGAGTGTTGATGACCGACACCTAACCGCACCTTGGGGTTCAACAACTATGGAAATCGCTTCGGGACCCCTAAATGGTGAGTAATAGCCCACGAATCGCGTCATAATTGGCCAAAACTGTGAGTGTTGACGACAGACACGCAAACGCACTGTGGGGATTGTCAATCGTGGAAATCGCTCTAGGACGCCCAAACGGTGAGTAATAGTGCACGAAACGGACGAGAATTGGCCAAAATTGTGAGTGTTTATGACCGACACGTAAACGCACCCCGGAGTTCGTCAATCGTGGAAATCACTCTGGGACCCCAAAACTAAGTAATAATGCAAGAAATGGGCCAAAATCGGCCCAAAGTGCGCTTGTTGATGATCGACACGTAAGCGCACCATGGGGTCAAACAACCATGGAAATCACTTCGGGGCCCCAAAATGGTGAGTAATAGTCCATGATACGGGCCAGAATCGGCCAAAACTGTGAGTGTTGATGACCGACACGTAAACGGACCTTAGGGTTCAACCACTATGGAATCGCTTCGGGACCTCTAAATGATGAGTAATAGTCCACGAATCGCGTCAGAATTGGCCAGAACTGTGAGTGTTGACGATACAGACACAAACGCACCCCGGGGATTGTAAATCATGGAAATCGCTCTGGGACGCCAAAACGGTGAGTAATAGTACATGAAACGGACCAGAAATTGGCCAAAGTTGTGAGGGTCATTGACCGACACGTAAACGCGCCATGGGGTTCGTAAATCGTGGAAATCACACTTGGACACAAAAACAGAGTAATAGTCCAAGAAACGGGCCAGAATCGGCAAAACTGCGAGTGTTGATGACCGACACGTAAATGCACCCTGCGGTTCGTTAACCGTGGAAATCAGTCCGGGGCCCCAAAACAGT
>NW_021285987.1:0-893 GCF_002162155.2 Triticum dicoccoides
CTCTGCACTCCGTCGTCAGCTTGGAGAGTGTCAGAAGCTTGACTCCACTGCCACTGAGTTCTACAACAAGGTCAAGGGCCTCGCCGACACATTGGCCTCCATTGGACAGCCCCTCACCGACTCCGAGTTCAACTCGTTTATTGTCAATGGTCTTGATGAGGAGTATGATGCCTTAGTCGAGATCATCAACGAGCGGGGCAACTCGACACCCATGCTGGCACACGAGGTTTTCTCTCGGCTCCTTCTCACTGAGCAACGGGTCGAGACTCGCCGCACCAGGGGCACTGGCTCCCTCTCGGCCAACGCCGCCACCAAGGGTGGCCGCTCTTCTTCATCACCCCGGTCTCCCTTGGGGCTGCCACCGTCGCCCGCCTCGGCCCCCCCTACTGCGACCTTACCGGGGGCTGGCGGTCCACGTGTGTGTCAGCTTTGTGGTCGCGATGGGCACTGGGCCTCCAAGTGTCATAAGCGCTTCCAGCGAAGCTTCCTTGGTCTTGGCAATGATGGCAAAGATACACGCAACAATGCCCGTCAGGTCGCCATGGCTGATCGTCCCGCGCCGCAGAAGCAACAGGGACACACTCAGTCCTACTCCATCGATCCACACTGGTACATGGACTCTGGGGCGACAGAGCATCTAACCAGCGAGATGGGGAAGCTTCACACTCGTGAACCCTATCATGGCTCCGACAAGATCCACACCGCCAATGGAGCAGGTATGCACATCTCTCATATTGGTCAAGCATCTCTTCTCACTAGACATGCCAATAGGAGTCTTCAGCTTCGCAATGTTCTTCGAGTTCCATCTGTGACCCGTAATCTTCTTTCAGTTCCTAAACTCACACGTGATAATAATGTGCTTTGTGAATTTCACCCTTTTGATCTTTTTATTA
>NW_021285988.1:0-1175 GCF_002162155.2 Triticum dicoccoides
TCACCACAAGACCACATCCACATCCTTACTACATCCAATGGTTCAACAACAGCGGCAAGGTTAAGGTAACACGTACTGTTCGTGTGCATTTTAGTATATCTACATATGCTGATTATGTTGATTGTGATGTGGTACCTATGCAAGCATGTTCCTTATTACTTGGTAGACCATGGCAATTTGATAAAAATTCTGTACACCATGGTAGAAACAATCACTATACTCTTGTTCATAAGGATAAAAATATTACTTTGCTTCCTATGACTCCTGATTCCATTTTGAAAGATGATATTAATAGAGCTAATAAAGCAAAACAGGAGACGAATAAGAGTGAAAATCAGATTGTGGCAAAAGAATTTGAGCAACAAATGAAGCCTAATAATAAACCATCTAGTGTTGCTTCTGAATTAAATTGAAAAGTGCATGTTTATTTGCCACCAAATCTGATATTGATGAGCTAGATTTCAGCAAATCTGTTTGCTATGCTTTTGTGTGCAAAGAGGCATTATTTTCATTCGAGGACGTGCCTTCCTCTTTGCCTCCTGCTGTCACTAACATTTTGCAGGAGTTCGCTGACGTCTTTCCACAAGACGTGCCACCGGAATTACCGCCTATTCGAGGGATTGAGCATCAGATTGACTTAATTCCCGGTGCTTCACTGCCAAACCGTGCACCATACCGTACCAATCCAGAGGAGACGAAGGAGATTATGCGTCAAGTACAAGCGCTTCTGATGAGGACATCAATACAATTGTTACACCCACAGCCCCTGCTGCTATACATACTGGACCAATTACTAGAGCTCGTGCACGCCAACTAAATTACCAGGTACTTTCGTTTCTTGGTAATGATTCTAATGTTCATGAGAATATGATGCTGCCTAAATTGGATACATTTGTTTTGCTTACAAATGAAGGGCCTAGCTTGGAGAAGGATGAACATTGGAGCAAGAACAAGCATGGAGATGATGGCATGCGCAAGGGGAACAAGAACGGAGTTACAAGTGATGATTTCAGGACTTTGAAGCCACCATAATGGGTGCATGAAGCCTTGGACGAAATATACAAGATGCCACTTCATAAATTTCGTCCCGAGGCTATTTTAGGTGCTGTGTCACCTTATTATTGGGCCAGGCCCATGTAATTTCGAAATACATAAGTATAGGCTATTTTTAGAGT